>NW_017728913.1:1959332-1982787 GCF_001723895.1 Crocodylus porosus
GAGGGCTTGCAGAAGGGAGAGATACAGCTCCGTATAGAAACACAAGTAACACAAGCAGCACATTGATAGAATTACCGAGACCCTAGCCCTAATAAATAAGCACACCCCAAAGTAGAGGGCAAATCTGGTAACAAGGAGGAAATGAATTTGGCTTTTACAGGAAAAGAAACTAGAGATGGTATTGTCTTTTAAATGCCTTGGAATCTATTTTAACAAAACTCTGGTCTGGAATAAGTATAAAAACTAGAGCAAAACAAATCTTAGGTAGACTTTGATACCTTTATGATAAGATGGGCAGAAAAGGAGTTCTGGCAGCCCTAGCTGTCTATACAGGTTTCCCTCGATTTATGCAGTACATGCCTTCCCAGAGAATGACACATAAACTGAATTCATATAAAGCAATGTACTTTACAATGTAACAAATAGGGATACATTCCCCTGGTGGGGAGGGAGGGAGGAAGGCTGGGACAAGGGAAGGGGCGAGGAAGGGTGCTGTTCCCGGGGCTGCACTAGGCAGCAAAGCAGAGGGAAGAGAGAGGCACTCACCGCAGCCCCACATGCAGCAGCCCTGGGAGCAGCTGGCATCAGCGGCCTGCAGCCACTGGGCTGCACCATGCTCTGTCTATCCCCTGGGCCTGGGCTCCACTTGTCCCCACTCACCTCTGCTCCTGGGCTGCGCCGTGCCCTGGTGCAGGCAACCAATGTCGGCTGCTTCTGGGGCCACTCCAGCACAGGCTGGGGTGAGTGCGGACAAGTGGAACCCCCGGCGACACAGGGCATAGCACTCACCCCATCCCATGCTGGAGAAGCCGACACCAGCTGCCTGCACCAGGGCATGGCACAAGCCAGGAGCAGAGGTGACTGGGACAAGTGGAGCCCAGGCACAGGGGAACAGGCAAAGCACGGTGCAGCCCAGCAGCTGCAGGTGGCTGGTGCTGACTGCTCCCGGGGCCACTGCAGCCGGGGCTGTGGTTTGTGCTGCTCTGTTCTCTCTGCTTTCCTGCCTTGTGCAACCCCGGGAGCAGCGCCCCTCCCCCACCCCTTGCCTAGTCCAAGCTTCACTCCCTCCCTCCCTCACTGCCATGAGAACCTATCCCTATTTGTTATATTGTAAAGTGGATTCGCTTTATGCAAATTCGCTTTATGCACCATTCTCCAGGAACGCATATACCACATAAATCAAGGGAAACCTGTATATACGAGCATTTAAATAGATACAAAAATATAACCACACACACACCTGCCTCCTTTTATCTATGATTAGTAAATCTGTGTTAATTCATCGTTGGATGAGGATGGTTATTATGCATAATTGTTACACCTAAAGAGATTTCAGACTCAGATCAAGAACACTGAGCAAGAAGACTGTTTTGCTCAATGCCTAACCCTGTTATGCACACAGTGATCAACATCCTCAAGGATCCCATCTTTGAATACTAACCTAACTCCTTTTGAGGATAAGTGCAATGTTCTAAGAAATGACAGCCTGCCTCCTGAGCAATGTCTGCTGCCAGAAAAATACTATCCCAGTGCTCTTCTCATTATACAGGCTACCTATAACAAATCAGGTTAATTTCCAGACAGTAGACATCCTTCTCAGGGTCCTCCATAGCACTAAACCAAGTTACCCAGAAGAGCACCTCCTGCCACAGGTGCATGTTTCCCTTGACAGCTACCTACCACAGAAACAACAGTCAATGCTAAATGTCAAACCTACAAAGGACAGAGCTTTCTGGGCAACTGGCCCAAAATTTTCATACTCACCTGCTAAGGGATGTGGCCACAGGTCTTATCAACTTCAACACAAACATCAAGAATCATTCCTTTATCCTTCTCATACGATACCTCAGACAAATATTTCAAAAGGGAAGAGGTAACCGTTTTCTCTCATATGCATACAAATTCCAGTAACTCCCTAGATAAGAGAGAGAAATATTATCCACTTTTTAAATCCTTTCTTAGAAGGCACTGAGATATTGAGACTGTTGGCACTTGATAAAAGGCAAGAATGAGCTGTATAAATATTGCAAAAAAAAATTTTAGATGGTTTCAGAATCTCTGTTTTCTAACGAGTAGAATTTGCACATTGCTATTATAATGGTGGAAGTATTGAGCCACATTAACAATGGGCCTTTAGGGCTCCACTTTCCTGCTTGTCCTTTGGAAGAAATCAATGTGATGTATATAAAATTACACAAGTTAAATTGCACCTTCCATTTTGTGAAGAAAATGGCCAGTAGCAAATACTTTCCTCATTGATTTCATCTTGTCTTCATTTTTTTATTTGTTAGAAAACAAGGGCAGGTGCATGTTTCAGACCCTGAGAACATTATGCTGCTACAAAGATATAAGAATCATATATAAGCAGCTTGAATCCCGAGACATTGTGAGCCTTCTTTCTGCTCAAGAAAAGGCAAAGAACTAGTAAAATAAAAAAAATGGAGTTTATAACTGGGTGTCTTAAATATGCGGTGACACAAGAGCATCACTTTGGAAATTCCTCTATTTTTTACAGTCTTATCTGAACCTTGACATTTTTCCCTTATACTTTATTGTAGGTTTAGCACATGGGAATGACAGCGTGAGAAGTGCCTTAATGTGTGCTTCTTAAATTAATTTAATTTAAATTAAATTAATTTTATTAAAAACAATTCCACCCCTCCCCCCTATTAAAAGTAGTTAAATTTGGGTTGCTTTGTTTTGTTTGTTTTTCTGGGGGGTAGGTATTTTAAACTGAGTCCAGCAAGGTGTTCGGGGAGGTTGGAGCTAATCACATGCTTAAAAATGTGTTTACACATTTTTCTAGATTGAAGCTTTTAATAGCTCCAAATATTGCTTAAGAAAGATAGCCATAAAGTATTAATTACTACTGGCTGCTTTGAAAAATCCAGGAGATTTGACAGGTCTGTCAGAGTAATAAATTCAATAGAAAACAAAACAGCCATAATTAGTGACATTTAGGAGCATATGACTCTGCTAGCAACAGAAATTCAGCTGACAAAGGAAGAGATTTTACAGTACTTTTCTAATGAAACCACATATACCCTCAGGAATTGTCACAATTGCTAAACAGGGAAAAATATTTTACTAAACAGTGTCCTGTGGCAAGTTCTCCACTGCCAATCTGATTCACTCAAGACCTTGGGCACAGGGGTGTACTTTATCCTTCATATCCATTCAGTCTTCAGCCTCACTAATCAACCTAAGGCTACCTCCTAAAGATGCCAATTAGTACAAACTAAAATGGTGGTATCTGTCATCTGGATACTTGTCTGATGGAAATCTGAATTAAAACAGAACATCACAGAGACCTTGGAAAAGACCTTGGGCTACTACTCAGTGCTGACCTGGACTGGCTTTGATCCAGTGGACAGTGAAATGTGGACAAGTAATGCAGCCCAACACAAATCTTAACTCACCCATTCCATCTCAGGGCTTTTATTGGCCGTGGTACACACAGGCTATAACTGGGGGAAAAAACTCTAATCAATAATTCTTCAACATACAGCAGCTGAATGAACATTATTGAATTTAACCTATTCCAGGCACATACCAGTCTCAAACAGAGATTAAATGTTTTTGGCCAATTTCACTCCCTTTGTGATGTTCAAGACCATTCAAAAGCATATTTGGTTTTGACATTTTTAATTAATACTCTCAAAGTATTCATTCTTAACCATTTTAACCATATTCTGATTGTCTCTGGTCCAGAATAGAAGGGAGAGAGAAAATTCTGCAAGCAATTCAGAGCAGGGATTGCATCTTTGGTGAAGGAAAAGCACACATAACAAAGGGTGTGATGCTAGAATGCCAATAATACATTTTTATTGAACCAACTGTACAGTTGGGAGAGCTGTTAGACAAGCTATTAGCATGAGGTGACCTGAGGAAGGGCATTTGATGCTGAGAGCTTGTCTAATAGCTTGCCCAACTATACAGTGGGCCCAGTAAAAGATATCAGGAAAAAAAAACCTTGCCTCTCAACGGTTCCTGGAGAATCACACATACAACACTCCATCCTTAATAATATATTGAAATTTATCTCTATGAAATAGTAAGTTAAGCATATTTATTCTATACCAAGAAAAATCTTCTTGGTACTCTAGATACCTTTTTCAATTTAACGGTAATTAAACTGAAAAATGTTTTGGTTTTAAAAACCAAGGCATGGGGTTTTTTTAACCAAGATGTATTTCACATATTTTCCTTTCTGGTGTCATATGACATTATTCACATTCTTATCTAATGAGTGGCTTTTATCAGTGTTATGTCTTACAGATACTCAAAACTCTGACTAAAGCATTGTGTAATTGAAGGGATTCTATCTATAGAGTGAAACATTTTTTAAATATCAAAAATAATTTCCAGTTGAAATGTTCATTTTTAATGAAATTTTTCAGGGTGTTTTTGTTAACCAAACTAAAATCTTCAGTTTTTCAGTTGAAATTCTTCAGGAAAACATTTTTTAAAAAACTTAAAAAAAAAAAAAAGTCAGTTTCTAGTGATTATTTTAAATTTTCCCCACTCTTTAGCACACTCCACCATCCCACCAGCCCCAGAGCTGCTCTATCCCAACTCCAATTGCTGTGGTTCCGGTAGCACATAAAGACACTGCACCTAGAAGCAGCTGACTCTACTGTGAACTGCACCGGAGTTTATCCCTGCTAATTAATTGAATGTGTAGATGTGTACACTGTGGGTGGAGGGGGCTAAAAAAATTTTCACATATTCAAAATCTCATTCTTCTTCAAAGTACCATACATGAAGTGGCCATGACAGATATCACTGGCAATCACTGGATTGAGAAGAGATTATACTACAGAAACAGAGATGTACTCACACAAGTGAACTAAAAAAGATTCTAGAGAGAGGGCTATCTAACACATGGGAAAATGGAAGGAAGCAGTCCTGGGGAGGGGGAGGGGAAGGGGGAGGAAGCTGGCAGCTAGAATAGAAACTGACCAACTTTTAACTTTTTGACTTTTCAGACTTTTATTAAAAAGCATTAAAAACAGAAAGGTAAGTCATTCATTAATCACACTACCAATGCAACCAGAGATCCTCCCCTTCCCACTCCACACATACCCCTCAGACATTTACAACCATTTTCCACCATAGAGTGACTCCTTGATGGTTGAGCATGACACAAAATATCTATGTCCATCATGAAAATGAGTATGTCTACTAGGGGTGTGTGAAGCGGACAGTATTCGATTTGGATTTGGCCCAATTCAGGAGACAATAATTCGATTCACTGATTTGGATCACTGTCTTGATTCCATGTGGACAAATCTGAATCTCAAGATTTGATTCTGATTTGGAGAATCAGCAATTTGGCCATAGACACAGCTTTATATGTTTTTTCTCAAGGTACCGGGCATGGCTCATGAAAGCTGTGATGGTGGAGTGGATGGAGTGTGCCACAGGGGTGGGGGGGGGTTCCCCCAAGCACTTGGCAGTGGACCCGCAAGACTTCCAGGTCCACTGCAAGAACACAGGGGACCCCCCTACCTCCCCAGCTCAGCAATCAGCCACAGGGGGGAACCCAGTTGCCCCCCCAGACCCAAGAGGCACCAGTTGCCAAACCGGGGGCAGGGGGGATGCATGCTCCCAGGCGGACCCAGAAGTGGACCAGAAATACTTCTGATCCTCTTACAGGTCTGCCACCAAGCACACAGGAGACCCTCCCCCCCACACACACACTCCCGTGGGATGCTCATTGAATCCAAATAGATTCAGAGGATTCCGATTTAATTAGGAGAGATTAATGGGGCTCCTGATTTGATTCAGATTCGGAGATCTGGCTGACAAATCAGGCCAAATGTCCTCTGAATTGAATCAGCGACCAAAGCTTCTCACTGCCCTAATGTCTACTTGGCAGTGAAGGAGCGAGTTTAGAACAGCTAGGAAAGCACATACACTAGACTGCATCTAGTTACTAGTCAAGAAAATAGGGTAGCATGAGTTAGCAACTTAAGCGTACTCCCAGGAGGATTTGTACACCCCACAGCCCACTGCCGTTGTTACCCAGACAAAGCAGATTACATGGTTATGCCTGTCCATGTTGCAGTCACACTTCAAACAGCAGGACAGATAAACCCAGTGAAACCATCACACTAAATCTTTGTGTGGTCTCTTGGGAATGGTCTGCAGCAGAAGCAGATCTACCATTTCAGCAAAGTATTGCACTGTATATGCCCTTTTGTGCACAGACCACTCTACTTCTATGGGAAAGAGAATATGTACTTGAATTGAATCCAGTCCTCTTTATGGTCCAACCTCAGAAACATGAGGGATTTGGTACATACACTCTCTCAACCTTCCTCAGAATAATTCTACCTTTTGTTTGGCATAGTATATATGGAATATCAGAATTAAAGTGTTTTTTCTTAGGTCTACCTAAAATCTTACCTAACAAGTTTTGCCACTTTTCAAAGCAAAGAATTGGCAGCTCTTCTACTTAAGAAGAAACAATCAAATCCAAATAGTTTTATCACTGAAGTTTATTTCAATATTGTCTAATTCCACACCCCACTGTCCTTTACAGGAAACAAGGACCCTAGTACAAATAAAAATGTGTAGCTCTATAGCACATGACAAGAATAAAGAGCAGACCTTATTTTCTATGCCTGTCTGACCTCACATTGAGGGCCTTTTCCTTAAAATCCTTTTGAGTAAAGAGGTAAATAAAAATAAAGACACAAGGACAACAGAACTCTATTGAATAGGCTTTACTGTGGCATTACCATAACCAGAAACTCATCTGAGTGTATAGGAAGTTGGAACAAGAAAAACAAAGGGGACTCCTAGAGTTTAGGGCACCAAGAATGCCTGATGCTCACTGGAACAATATAATGTCCATGCTGAAATCTGTGGGACCAGGGAGTCAGCAAACAGGGGAAGCAGTTTGCAGGTCAGTTTGTGGGTAGTAGCATAGACTATTACCACACAGACGCTCTCAGCCACAGTGGTGACTTGTCATACCCACAGGCATCCCGGCATTGCTGAGACCTTCACCCAGACAGAGCCCATGGCCCCAGACTGTGGGGGCTGCCTGGCATAAACTGCTGGCAACTGAGGACAGGAGCACTCCACTTGTGGGGTGTGCTCCCGTTTGAGTCTCTGGAGGGCCGGATTTGGGAGCTCAAGGACAAAATGCATCAGCTGCACACCATCAGGGCCCATAAAGACTTCATTGATGGCTATTGCCAGACCCTTCTCTAAAAGAAGGAAGAAGAGAAAGAGACAGAGATGGTGGCCAACATGATGGCTAACCAAGAAGACCCACCCAGAGTGACCTGGAAGACAGTCATCTCACGCTCCATGAAATGCAGGGCCAGGGCTGTTCCTCCTCTGGCCCTGCACAACAGGTACAATCCCCTCTCCACACATGAAGAGGGTCCAATGGTGACACCAGAAGAGAAGGAAGGTAAGCAGCTTGCTGCCACCCCCAAGAGGAAGCGCAAGGTGGTAGTGGTGGGGGACTCCCTCCTGCAGGGCACTGAGGGACCCATCTGCTGTCCAGAGCCCTAGCCCATGAAGTCTGCTGCCTCCCAGAGGCTCACATCCAAGATGGCAGAGAGGATCCCCAGGCTCATCCATCCCTTTGATTACTACCCCATGCTCCTCATCCATGTGGAAACTAATGACATGGCCAGGAGTAATCCAGACTGGGTCATGAGCAACTACAGGGCTATGGGTGCTGGACTTAAGGGGTTGAGGGCCCAGGTAGTCTTTTCTTCTGTGCTCCCTGTTTCAGGCCATGGCCCCAGAAGGGAAGGATGCAAAGAAGTGAACCAGCGACTCCAACGCTGGTGCCACTGAGAAGGCTTTGGATTCCCTGACCATGGCACACACCTCAGGGAGAGAGAAAGGGATGGCATCCACCTCACAAGGAAAGGTAAGTCCCTGTTTGCGGCCAGCATGGCCAATCTTGCAGACAGGGCTCTAAACTAAGATTGCTTGGGGACGGGGATACACAAATTCAAATATGACCAGGGACCAACATACAAGTAAACCCTGTAGACAGGGACACTGGGAGAGCCATTTTTGTGGGAGCTAAGGGAATAGTTCTCCATCAGCAGGACAGGAAGACGAGGGCCTCAGTGGGAGGACTCAGGTACCGATATACTAAGAGAAGCATGGGAAACAAACAGGAGAAACTAGTCCTCCTATTCTCCACTGTGCATTATGATCTAGTAGGGATTACAGAGACCTGGTGAGACTCCTCACACGACTAGAGCGTAGCTATAGAGAGCTACATCCTACATAGAAGGGACCAGGTGGGGAAGAAAGGTGGAGGTGTTGCTCTCAATGTGAAAGAGCAGTACACCTCCTTAGAGCCTGACACCAGCTCCAAATATTGACAGCTTGAAACTCTCTGGGTCAAATTGCAGGGAGAGGAGGGTGCAGCAAGACAGTCCTAACTGTAGGTGTATACTACAGACTACTAAACCAGGGGGAGGAACTCAATCTGGAGTTCACCTGAGAATTGACTGAAGCTGCACATGCACGTGACATGGTCATCATGGGCAATTTTAATTATCCAGACATCTCCTGGGAGGAACACTCGGCCAAGTTGGATCAGTTACGATCCTTCTTGATCTGTGTCAAGGAGCTTTTCCTGACTCAGGAGGTATATGAGCCAACCAGAAGTGATGCTCTGCTAGACCTGATCCTGGCCAAACGAGACAACCTGGTGACTGACTTAAATACAGAGGAAGTCTGGGCAACAGCGACCATGAAATCATCATCTTCACTGTCTGACGTAAGGTAGATGAACCCGATAGCAGGACTGAAGTCTTGGACTTCAAAAATTAAAATTTCAACAAGCTTAGGTCACTAGTAGGGCAAATGCTACAGAACCAGGAACCGAAGGCAAAAGGTATGCCTGAAGAGTGGTTGTTCCTTAAGGACATGATCCTTGAAGAATGAAGGAGGTCCATTCCCATGCAGAGAAAAGGTAACATAAGGGCTTGAAGCCCCCTTGGCTAAACAGGGACATCACGGTCCTCTTCAGAAAAAAGAAAGAGGCTTATAAACAATGGAAGCTCAGGGTATGACCCAGCCACCTGCGGAGGGTTTGGATTGAGAGTGTGGTTCGGGGTAGAAAGGTAAGAAAGGTTTATTGTCTTATCAAAAACACAACTACACGTAGTAACAAGAAAAACAATGACAGACAAAAGCAATTCGCATCGGCAACTTATCGGCAGTCCCTTCTGATGCCTAATACACAGCAAGTTCCTCTTTCCACAAAGTTCAATGAAGTCAGGCATCCCCAAGCAGCACTATCCAAGGGGTACCAGGAAGGACCCTAGAATGAAGTTCTTGGGCTTCTCAAGGTCCGTGGGCCCACTGATCCAGGCAACAGCTAACTAATCCTTTTCACAGAGCTGCATCTTCCTTCTGAATGGTTTCCAAATATTCCAGCTAATTTATAGCTTCTAAAGGACAGTGATAACATACGACCACTTAGATTCCTTTTACTCCAACTGTCCTTAGACTGACCAATAGCAGTACAAGCCTTGCATTCCTTTGATAAGGTAATTTTAACTACGCCTTACTACTTCAAGACTTTGCTAAATTTACTAGGCCTTACTTTATACAAGGCCTCACTACATCTTAAACTATCATTAGGCTTTTAGCAACAACATATAGCTTAATATCTAACCAAATACAGAAAAACACTTGGTCTAATTTTCATAGAGCCTTCAGCAAGCACCTTTATCACACAGACATACTTTTCAGCTGCCACACTCCACCCCTTGCTTGCTGAAGCACTACGATAGCTACAATTGAGATGCTAAAGCCACATGTGCTACATCGGGAAATGGGGAGGGATCTATAAATTTAACTTACATAGCATGAACAGATTTACGACAACAACGGTTGAAACACCATTTAGCGGTTGCCACTAGGACAATGTAGAATACTATGATGCTCAAGATGGTTAGCCACGTAGTTGAGGTGACACTTGGTGACACACGAATAGTACAGATTACATCATACCATTTACATGGCTCGGGCACGTTGACAGCTAGACTGATGATTCGCCCACCCTCTTGAGCAAGAACAACCAACTGAGTGCCTTGCCGAGCCTTTGCCACAAAGCTTTGCACCTTATTTTTCACCTTATTCCATTTTTCTAACCATGGCATGTTTACATATGATACCCATGAAGTGGGTATCGTAAAGTTGAGAGATCATCTCAGAGGAAATTTCCGGCCATTTTAAGGCAATAGTATGGTTACTTAATTGCAGTAGAGCAATGGCTCCACTTTAGCTCCTAAGCAACACGAATTGCACAAAGCCCAGATGGTATCATTTTTATTCAGCAAACGACCTGGTCCTTCCCAACAAACACATTGCCATATTGTTACATACAACATATTAGGTAACTTGTTACGCAGGTCATGTTATGTGGGCTGAGAGGCCAGCCTCTTCATAGGGTCCCTAATCCAATCAAGGTGCTACAAATTTGAACCAAGGGGGACTGTGCCACATACGGAGGGCCATCGGGGGTAACTATTTCCCATATGGGGTGATGCAGATTCCAGTCCCAAAGGCATCCTCCTCCTAGCCCCATGCTTAGCAAATAAGCAGTGATTCAGTTTCCCTCTTTTACCCCCTGCACCAGGAATAAACATTTTCCTTTACCACAGCCTTCCCAAGTGGTAATTCAGATACTTTGATGGGGTATCTCTCTTTAAATGTTGCAGGCATCCCAGGATGCTCTAAGCCAGGGGACCATTCTCTATTTTTAACGTTGTTTATTACCTGGGAAAAATACATATTCAATGATAACTGAACTTGCACACAAGTAGTACTCCAAGTTTAATTTTTGTCTGCTTTAAAAGCAGTGTCCATCATGACCTGGGCAAGACAGGCTGTCTCTAATCCTACATCAGTCAGCAATTCGTCAGTGTGCTCTAATGTTTTTCCTTCGAGCATGCCTCCCCGAGTGAGCAGCCCTACTGCCTGTCAGAGATTGGCTACTCCTTCAGTGTTTTTCTAGGATTTATCCAGGTTGCATACATTCATAGCGGAGTTAAGTATGTCTCAAAGATAACCTGGAGTATCTCTTTGTCTGTGGGACTTAAGTGCACTTATGGAATGGAAAATGACTAGGCATTCCCATCTAAGCAACCCTTTAGCTACCCGGGCTCCTGCTGAACAGTTTGGAAAAGTAGCTCAGATATACTATTGTTCTGATGTGAACAATACTCGGGCAGTGAACAACGAAGCATTTAGGAGGGTTGGGATTTTAACTTGTGACCTCCACCAGGGTGTGGAGTTATACACGGGCGGTATCGGAGCCTCCCATGGCCAGAGATAGTAGTGAACATCCCATTTTCTCACAGAACACATTTATCCTTCCTTCTTTGGGAGCCTGTAACCATGCTTCACCTCCCAGAGAGCAAAAGAGCTCCCACTGTCGCTCATGGGGACGATGCTGTATTGGGTTAATGAAACGTCATTGTCCTGGCAGAATCATAGCACTAATTTGCTTTAGGAATCCCACTGGTATGAAAAGATGAGGATAAGGGGTGGAGACCTGTGGATACAGCCTCCTTCTGGTTGTATTAAAGTGGGTACCATTCCACCATGCCTCCATATAGGTATGATTCACAAACCATGTAATAACTTTGTTCCAACCTGTAATGTGCTCTCCCACCTGGTGGGCCTCACACCATCACTGGAGAGTGAGATCAGCCATAGGGATGGGAGGGAACAGATTCTCCCATAAACACAATGGTTCAAGAAGCTGAACAGATGCAGAATGCACTATTAGGGACAGAAACTCAGGGGTGCTGAGCTCAACGGGGTTCCCCTCAGGAAGTATGTAACAACAAATTCCCAAATGAGCAGAGCTACAACAATCACCTCCCCTCCCACAGTTAGCCATTCCAGCCTTAAGGTAGGGAATGAACCCAAGATAATAACTGGTGCCACAGGTGCACTGACAGTTACCACCTTGCCAGTCAACTATCCTGTTCCTTCTACTCAGAGGTCAGGACTTCACTTGCTCTGGGGTGGCAGGTTTCTTGTATGGATATTGCAGCTGGGCCACGTGAAAGCCATCTGAACACATTTCCAGGGGATGCTCTTCAGGGTCAGGCCACTTCTTGAGGTCCTCAGGAGCAAGTTCATTAATGATCTGGGTGATAAGAAGGATAGTAGACACACCCTACCCAGGAAACACAATAAGGCATTAATAAAAATCAATTCAGACCAGTGACAGAGCAGGACTCATCTTCAGTGGCAGGCTCAATTAGGAATGGTTATGGCTGCACTTGTGGACAGATCTAATCTGTAGGAACAAGACAACAAGGAGCTTGGCTCCCATTAGGTGAATCTGGCTTAAATACCAACTATGTATTACACATACCTTTGGCTAATAGTGTCTCCTCCCATTTATCTCCTTGAAGATGCTTCATTGCTACCTGACCTCCTGCCTGGAGGTTTCCCAGGTCACCACCCCCAGGTCACTTTACTGCAAGCTCGCGGGGACCACCCAATCCAAAGGACTTTTGCATGGGGCTACCTCCCAGATGGGGTCGGTTACTGGCCCAATTGATAGCTCGATCCAGGTGCAAATCCCAGTCTTTAAGAGCCGGGCCAGTGGCCAATCACAAATTGCATTTGAGGATGCCATTGGCTCACTCTACCAATCCATTAGACTGCAGATGGTATGGGATGTGGTATGTCCACAACATGCTATGTTTTGCAATCCAGTCATACACAAGATGATTGCAGCAGTGAGGGCCATTATCACTCTGTAGTTCTATAGGTGGTGGATACACAGCTAGCAAAGTTTCCAGTGCTGCACAAGTGTCTTGGGCTGTAGCTCTCGCTGAGGCGTGGGCAAACGTTATCCTTGGGATAACTTTTACAGCTACAAACACATACTGTCGCAACATGTCTTTGATATTAATGGATCCTATCCATGCAGGCTTATAATGCTGGATGCTTTCTGTCAAGGCTGGTAGTTATGGGACGGCAGCTGTTAAGGGGTCAGTATTAGCATTCAAACTTCAAAAGTCAATAGTCAGCCACCATCCTCCATTTGGCTTGCGCACTGGCCACACTGGATTGATATATGGGGAGTAGGTTCGGATAACAGTCCCATCTTCTAACTGCTGACTTATGATACACTGGATAGGTTGGGTGGCCTCGGGGAGAGTTCGATACTGGGGTCTGTGTACTCCTTTCATGGGAGGCAGGTTTAGTGAGATCATGCTACATTGAGTTACAGCTGTTTCTTCTGTTTCTCAGTGAGGCACTGTGCACCCAAACTGCCAATTCTCTTGTTCAAGGGCAAACCACTGTCTTCTTAGTACATTAAGTCCCAGTAAGCTTGGTCCCCCTTTAAGTATTACTGTTGCTGCTGTTACCTTAGAGCCATTAGGTAACATGAAGATTTCTCGGACCAGATGTCTTGGTCGTCTGGTGCCTCCAACTCCAATTACTTGATAAGGGGTTCCTTTCTCCCCCTTCCAATCTGTGGAATCTAAAATGCAAATCTGGGCACCAGTGTCTAATAGCATATCAATTGACTTTTTACTTTTACCTAATTGAATCTGTACAGGTATCCAAATTAAGGGGCCAATATTAACTTTAGATACTGGTCTCCAGTTTGCTACTACCCCCATTGTGGCTCCTTTCTTTGAGGGTTGGGCCAGCCGGACTCCCTAGGCCATGTTATCAGGCAGGGTAAAGGCTGGCGGCCCTGCACATGCCTAGGAAAATGTCAACAGTTTTGCCCTCAGGGCACAGAATCTCTCCAATGACGCTGCTAGTGTGGTATAGAAGGCTCCGCTTTTGGTCTTGCCCCTTTGGTACAGTGTTTAGTCCCCAGCCCTCTCAAGACATTGGAGGGAAGTCTATTGATTTGCACTTTATTGAAACAGGCAGCTAACAAGTCTTTCCACATTTTTGCTTGTGGAGTCTTGGGCCAGCCTTTCCCAGCTTTTCTCAACAATTTGTGTAGGTCAGGGGGTTTATCTTTCACTGAGGCCACTGCCAGGGCCTTGGCAGTTTTCATCAGCTTGGTAAGCTTTGGCTTCTGCATTTGAACTAGCCAGTCTATTCCTGGATCTTCTGGCTTGGACTTCTGCTGATTTTGAATATTTTTAATCTCTGCATGGGTAAAGGAATGCAGCTCTGTTCAGGGATTCTCTCCTTGTGGCCTTGAATGAGTTATCACCATGGGAAAAACTTGGCTGAGTTTCTCCCTCGGGGTGGGGAAGACCTGGCTAGTTTCCTCCCTCTGGGCAGGAACATACGGTGGTGTTTCAGCACCAGGCTCGTCATCAATCTCCTCTTCTCTATCAATCTTATCCCTTTGATCTGCCCAGAGCTCAACTTCTGGTTTATCTCTATACAGACACTTGTGGGAGGATGGCTACACAGCCTGTGCTAACTGCACTCTCTTCTAGGGGGAAGCTGCCACACGTGCGATCATAATTTTTCCTTCCCTCCATTCTACTGTTTCCAAGCAGCTCTGCACAGCTCACGCTGCCTCGCACACCATGCTGTTGGAATCTCTCACATCTTCTAACTCCTTACTCAGCCAGGTGACCTCTTCCTAGAGCTGGGCATTTTCTTCAGCCCCTAACCGTAGGCATGTGGCCAGCAGCCACGACAGGCACTCCTTCTCGGGCTTACCCCAGGCAGCAGTAGCAAACATAGCCCAATGATCAGGTACAGTTCCCAGGTCACTCCAGGCAGGTCTCAACCTATCCTTATCCCACCCAGGATTCTCCATCCCTGTCACTTCCTTAAGCAAAGCCACTAACGGGCCCATGCAACTCCCTTCATTCTGACCTTTCTCTCTGAACCAGAGCCTCTCAATCCTGTCTGTGATGCCAATTTATGTCCCAGACACCTGCAGAGGGTTCAGGATTGAGAGTATGGTCAGGAGTAGAAAGTTAAGAAAGGTTTATTGACTTAACAAAAACACAATTATGCGTAGTAACAAGACAAAAAATGACAGACAAAAGCAATTCACGTTGGCAACTTATCGGCAGTCCCTTCTGATGTCTGATACACAGCAAGTTCCTCTTTCCACAAAGTTTAGTGAAGTCAGGCATCCCCAAGCAGCACTGTCCAAGGGGTAGCGGGAAGGACCCTAGAATGCAGTTCTTGGACTTCTCAAGGTCCACGGGTCCACTGATCCAGGCAACAGCTTTTCACAGAGCTGCATCTTCCTTCTGAATGGTTTCCAAATATTTCAGCTAATTTATAGCTTCTAAAGGACACTGATAACATACAACCACTTAGATTCCTTTTACTTCAACTGTCCTTAGACTGACCAATAGCAGTACAAGCCTTGCATTCCTTTGATAAGGTAATTTTAACTATGCCACAGGTCCTTACTACTTCAAGGCTTTGCTAAATTTACTAGGCCTTACTTTATACAAGGCCTCACTACATCTTAAACTATCATTAGGCTTTTAGCAACAACATATGGCTTAATATCTAACCAAATACAGAAAAACACTTGGTCTAATTTTCATAGAGCCTTCAGCAAGCACCTTTATCACACAGACATACTTTTCAGCTGCCACAGGGTGGGTCCCAAGGAGGACTATTCCACAACAGCCCACATTTGCAGGGAACAGATAAGACAGGTTAAAGCGGCAACCAAACTTAGGTTAGCAATGGGAATCAAGGACAACAAGAAGTCCTTCTTTAGGTACATAGGGAACAGGAAGAAAACAAGTGGGAGTGTGGAGCCATTGCTCAACAACTCAGGAGAGCTGGCTACTGGTACCCAGGAGAAAGCTGAACTCCTGAATGACTACTTCATCTCAGTCTTTCACCAGACGTAGGGGGAAACCACACCAGGTAGAGTAGAGGATAAGCATGGTAGGAATAATGGCCTTCCTATTATTGCCATAGAATTGATGTATGACCAATTTTAAAAAAATAGACGTATACAAGTCAGTGGGACTGGATGATCTTCATCTGAAAGTGCTGAAGGAGCTAGCTGAAGTCATTCCAGAACCCCTAGTGAAACTCTTCCACAACTCATGGTGCTCTGGAGAAGTCCCCAAGGACTGGAAGTGGGCCAATGTTGCGCCCATCCATTGAAAAGGCAGGAGGGAAGACTCAGGTAACTATAGCCCAGTCAGCCTAACTTCTATCCTAGGGAAAATCCTAGAAAAGTTCATCAAGGAGTCTATCTGAGATAAGCTTGCAGAAGGTTGAATGACAGTCAGCATAGCTTCATCACGGGCAGGTCTTGCCTTACCAATTTCATCTCCAGGTATGACCAGGTAACTCGCTGGATGTGGAGGTGAAGAGCTCACTGGCCAAGTTCATGGATGACATCAAGTTATTGGGGAGCATGGTCATGCTTGAAGTTAGGTCATGGTCATGCTAGACAGGCTAGCAAGCTGGACAGATCGGAACCTGATGAAGTTCAACATCGAGAAATATAAAGTGCTCCATGAGGAACAAATAACCCCCAACACACCTACAGGCTTGGTGGCACCAAACTGACTATTGCAATGAATGAAAGGGACCTGGGGTTTATAATAGAACACAGTATGGGTATGAGCAGGCAGTGCAATGCTGTAGCCAGTAGGGCAAATAATACTCTGGCATGCATCAATTGATGCATCTCCAGCAAAACCAAGGAGGTGAGTCTTCCACTCTACTCAGAACTGGTGAGACCACAGCTGGAGTACTGCATCCAGTTCTGGGCACCACACTTTAACAAGGGCATGGACAAGCTTAAGAGAGTCCAAAGAGCCACCTGTATGATCAATCTTATTACACAGCAAGCCATATGAAAAAAGGCTGAGGGATCTGGGACTCTTCAGCCTGAAGAAAAGAAGGCTGAGAGGGGACCTTGTAGCAGCTTACCACTGCACTAGGGGAGTACATCAAGCACTCAGTGGGCAATTGTTCACCAGGGCACCTGGGGGGAAAACCAGGACTAATAGCCACAAATTCCTGGAAGATCAATTCAGGCTCAACAATAGGAAAAACTTCTTCACAGTCAGGGTGTCCAGGCTGTGGAATAAGCTCCTTCCAGAGGTGGTGCAATCACCTACCCTGGAAATCTTCAAAAGGAAACTAGACAGTCACTTTGCTGGGGTCACCTGACCTCCAGTTACTTTTCCTGTTTGGTGCAGGGGGCTGGACCAGATGATCTTCCAAGGTCCCTTCCAGCCTTATAATCTATGCATCTATGAATCCTAACTAACTGGGGGGGTGACAAAGTCTCAAAAACTAAATGGAGATGACAAAGTCTCAGTAAAACATAAGAGCCCCAGGCCAACCTCAATAGAGGGGTAGACATTATAGCTGGGTTAGGAGTTTGAAGACCTCCTAGCATTGTGACTAGAGATGACAGTCAGGTAAGAAGTCAGTATGAGGTAGTTGGTATGATAGCACAGCAAGAGATGGCAATGTCTAGAGGGAGCAACCCCACTTATAGTCATGGGTGTATTTCTCTCTAAGCAACTAAAGAGAGACTTGCTGAGACTTCTCAAATCACTAAGAAGTAATATGTGGGACATTACATGTGGGATACTAGAAAGGTAAAGGAATGCTTGTCAGACATTGGAAATACTGCCTCCTAGAAACATCAGAGAGTTTTTTCTGGGTTGCATGGTAGCATGCAGTAACATTAAGAGGATTCCTAGACATCTGAATACACTGCCACTCCACCACTGCAAGAAAGTTTCACTTGCACCAATTCCTCACCAAAAAATAAAACCAATTCTAAACCTCAATTACAGTCATGTAACTTCACTGAAGTGTAAATGAGTTGTACATTTCTCCCAGTTTCACTGAAGCCCACAAAAAAAGAAAAAAAAAACCCCTGAAATTAGAATGCTGAATCCTATACAAATAATGCAGTGTAATAAAATGCTACAAATTCCAAGAGCCCAACATTATTCTGACAATATTCTGTCAGATCAGACAGCTTGATTCTGGTGATGATTTAGTGAAAAAGAACATTATTTAAAGTGGCAAATGTATAAGCATTTTCACTATTAAGATCAGTACATAAGTGAAAAGTTCTATTGGTCACAAGACACTGGACACATTTACAATTCAGTAAAGGGAGTGAATGTAGCTCATGCTGCAAAATGTACCCAAGAAGCTGGGTAAACAAAACACTTTGGCAGAAAGCATTGAGCACTATGTTGCAGCAAGCCTGCTATCACTACCCAAGCTAGCCAGTTTAAAGTACCAGTCACACAAACTCAGTGGGTGCATCTACACATGCAATTAAGGCAGAGCAATAAACTCACATGCAGTTGCGCTGAATTAAATTGCTTCTAGGTGCAATGTGTACACATGCTCCCAGGACCACAGCACTTTGAGCCAGGCAGGAGAACCCTCGGGCTGTAAGGGGCTCCAGGGGTCACCCCTGGGCTCCGGGTGATGGCATTGGGTAGTGGAGGAGCTGGCTGAGGCACAAGAGTGCTAAAGTACAGGACTAGGTAGCAGGCAGCCCCCACACTTTAGCACTAGGACTATGAAAAGTTTCGACAATTGTTTCATTTTGAAGGCGTCTTGGCCAGTCTCAGTGCCTGAAACACTGAATCCAAATCAAAACAGAAGACTCTGAAACATCTCCAAAACAAAACTATTTCGGAGCCGAGCTTGCAGGGAAACAGATGCTAAGAAGAGGGAGGGGGAAGAGGGGCAGAAGGACTGCATTGATATTGACATCTGTAGCTGGCCAGGTGTCTGTAAGCTGCCCCTGAAGTCCCTTCCAATCCCAGTGTGCTGGGGGAGGGACCGCAGCCTGCTGTCACCCTGCGTGCAGATCTGGGGGCCCATGCCCCCCAAGAGGAGTCTGGCACAGCCCTGCAGCCCTCCTGGAAGATGCAGGCCCCAAGATCTCTGTGTGGGATAACAGCATGCTGCCGCTGCTGGTGGAAGCCAGCACCAGCACACAAGTCTACTCAGCACAGCCTGCACCGAGCACAGCCAAGGGAGCCAGGGGAGAAGCCTCCATGTCTGCCCTGTCCGACAAGATGCCGGGCACTGTCTGGGAGCTGGGGTGGCTCCAGCAGTCACCCATAGCCTGGCAGCACTCAGCCCCAGTGGCCCCAGCTCCCAGACAGTGCACGGCACCCTACCAAGCCACGCTGCACCCACACCATGGGACAGTTGCCACATGTGTGCCAAGCAAGGGGGGGCGGAAATCCCCTGCCATGAGTGCCCAGAACCCCCAATCGCTGCTCCTGCAGCTGGAGAGTGCGGGGCTTGCTTTTTTTTTTTTTTTTTTTTTTTTAAGTGCTAGGACTAGGCTGGGGCCAGCCAGGCAAGGGATGACCTTCTCCCATAGCTCCCAACACCCAAGGAGAAGCAGGCACAGCCAGAGGAGCCACAGGAGAACCTGCAGCTGTCCAGCTGTGCCTGCCTCTCCCCAGTCGATTCAAATCTCTGAAACAGCATCAAAACTGCAACAGATTCAGCCGAATTGAAACGGAGCAGTGATCCAAAACAAATCACTGTCCTCTGAAAAGGCCAAATCTGAAATCAAAATGAAACAGCCATTTTGCACAGCCCTATTTAGCATCCTCATTCCCCAGCCATCCCTTGTCTCTGTCTACGTGTGATTCAGTGCATACAAGTACTCCACTATAAGATAGTTCTGTCCCCAACAGCACTATCTTACAGCAGAGTTAAATAATTTCCTGTGCCCTAATACCAGCACACAAGTAGATGATAACACTTTACTACAGAGTTAATTAGTCTGATCTGCTGTAAAGCATACATGTAGCCGCACCCAGTGTGGATGCACTCACTAAAACCTTTGTCCCTTCTGAGCCTCTAGGACATGCTGCTAACAAGAAAAAAAATCTCCAGTTTGTAGTACCAAGTTAAATTAATGAGAGATAAGGAACATGGTAATTATACCCCAGTGGAGAAAAGTTGATTTTTAAATATACTAAGATGTCGGCATGATTGTATATAAGAATCTGACAAATGGAAAGAAATATCATATTTGCTGGAATCCAAGACAAGGTTCTCCACCCCCCTTCCATTTAACATGGAGGAATAAAACCCTCATCTTGGATTCAAGTGCAAGGCTGAAAGTGGGGTGGGTGGCTACAAGCAGCTTAAACTCCAGGACTGATCTAGGATCAGGACTGTGGCTACTGCTTTGGCATACCCACCCCCTATCTTTCCCCAAGATCTCTGCCCCGCTTTTCACCCCCCTGCCACAACCTTCCACACCTGCTGCTGCCACCACCTCCCCACTGGCTCCAGCAGGGCTCCAGAACCACTCCAGTCCAGGGCACAAAACACAGGGTTGCTCCAGGCCCAGCCCATTCTGGTAGCAGCAATAGCAGTGGTAGCAGCTCTGGCCTGGGCTTTTGCTTCAGGGCCCAGCTGGAGCTGTTGCCAATGCAAAAACTGCCACTGGGCTGGGCTGAGGCTGGAAGAACCCCATGCTCTATGTCCCAGGTTTGACTGGGCCACAGGCTTACTGGAGCCCATGCCAAAAGGAAAGTAGCAGGAGGGGGGACGCAGGAATGAAGGAGGAAAATGCCAGGAGGTACAGGCATGGGGGGGACCAGTTGATAGGTGGTAAGGCCTGGAGCACACAGGCTTGGGGGGAGGGGGAAAGCAGCAGGGGGACAAGTGGTAGGGGCTATAGGTTGCAGGGGGCAAGATATGGGGAGAAGGAACAGAGGATAGGCTGCTTGACTACACACTGCCTGCCCTCTACTGCCCCCACCACCACCACCTGCCACCCTACTGCCTACCTACCTAGTGGCTCTCCTACTCCTGGACCCCACCGTCTGCCTTCCTCCCACTACCTTCCCAGCTGCAGTGGTGGGGAGGGCAAATTTAAATTACACCCCCTCCCCCAATATTTAGATTCTAGACATGAAAAATTATAACAAATTTATACATTTTCCATGTCTAGAATCTAATTCTATGGGGGTTGTCTTAAATTAAGAGTCATCTTGGATGAGGATAAATATGGTAAAAGGAATGTTACACACATCCACCAGCATAGGAAATTGTTCCTAGCCATTATTTATAAAAACCTATGTTAATTTATAATTAAGCAGCAATGTGTCAACCTCTCAATGGTTCTTTTTTCATCTACTGGCCCTTGAATTGCTCCCTGACAGAATCCTGTCTCATTTTACTGTGTCAGCTCTAACTATTTGTCAGTTTAGGAATATCTTCTTAGTGCCAGCCATCTAGAAGAGTCCAGTTCTCTAAAGAAGAATACATCTCAATAACCAGTCCATTCTGATCTTTTTGTTATTGATAGGCAGAAAAAAAAACACTCAGTTTTAATAACAAGACTTCCTTTCATGAAAAGATAGTAGATTTTGAAGAATAAATAATTCATGGTCCTCCAAGCTCTAAGAATAAATTTGTTCCTTTTCTGTTTTGCTTTCCTTCAAGATCTGACATCTTAAGGAAGGGGTGGGGGAGAAGCAGACTTCTCTCTACTTCTGTGGATATAAACATGCTCAATGTTTCATTCCCCCTTGCAACAAAATCATAAGATCAATAGACAAGAGCTGAAAAGCTTTTCCCAGCAGGCAGACACAGTGCCATCTAAATGTTCTCTCAAAAGATATAATCTCACAAACAGTAACAACAAAGGAACATTCAAGCATCTGGTTAGTGAGCATGCTCAGAATAATCTTACACAGGGATGGGACCACAATAAGCCATCAAATTAACTGAAATAGGTCACATCAGTGGTTGGTTTTATCCCTACTCTTAAGAAATTTAGATAAAACTCCAAAGGATTGTTATGACAGTTTCTCTAAACAAGGAAAAATAAGTTGTATTCCACGCTGCAGTGTACACTTTCCACTAGACTGAGTTTGATTTACATGAGCCAAAGGCAGTGTAAACTTGGTTGATATAGTTACAAGTTTTAGTCAATGCCAGAGAACAAGCAAACAACCTATTTATGCAGACAAATCAACCTATTTGTGGAGAATGGAAGAGGAAGGTGGACTGAATTCTCAGTTCAGTTTTGACAAACATCCAAAACTCAGATTCTAAAGGATTTACCTGACACCTTGTTGTTTAGCAAGTTGTATTAGAAGTCTCCATGTAGCAGGTTCTCTCAAACATTTACCCAAGAAGTTGAATAAAGTATCCTCCATCCCTCTTCCTGACTGTGAAGGATTATTACCTAAACCAAGAGTTCTTGGGAAATGAAAAAATATATATTTACTGACAATCTGTAAGCTTTTTACTGACAGCCAAACTATTTTTAATGATATATGTTTTACATCATGTAAAAATAACTCTTTTATCAGGCCCTGCCCTGTTACCAGGTCCCAGTTAGAAGGACTGGGATCAAATTTAGGTTTTTAATATCAGCAATAGTAAAAGATGAATACAGACCCACCAGTATTACAGACACCCTGGATCACAGCAGCAGTAGGACACGCATGAGAAAATGCTAGCACCTAGTGGATACCAGCTGGCACTGCTGTGCTCCATCTGTCAGAGCTTCAGTCAAGCTGTGGCTGCTTAGTGTTTTTACTGACATTATTTTTTTTTTTTTTTTTACAGACTTTACTAATAGCTTTTTTTAGCTGGATTTTTTTACTGACAGCTGTCAACCTGGGGCAGTGGCTTACTTGCTTGTTATGTTGGCTGAGCTCTAGAACCCATGGGGTAAACACTGCTGCTGCTTGCACTTTTATTCCCCTGCCACTGATTTTAGTTGCCAATGGCAACCAAAGATCTCAAATTCAGTGGGCAAGGGATCACAGAAACCAAATAACAGCAGATTCCAGAACTGTGCCAACACAGAGGCTCTGGCAGCCATAATACTGAGTCCAATGGGCTGCCAGTTGGACAGCCTTGCCCTGAACAAAAATTTCCTAATGCTCTGTTCAACCAAATTACTAATAGGGCATTCAACGCTCTAAGGGTTTCCACAGTGTAAACACAGATAGTTTACCATTAGGAATCGCAGAATAAAAAATAAATAAATACAGGCCCATACATTAGAGTAGTGCTCTTCAAAAACATATACTAAAATGTATGTTTTTTAGGAGACCAGAGATGCATTTAAAATAACAATCTATAGGCTAAAGAGTGAGTAATATGATTTGAAACTTTTAGTTGACCCAGTGTAGGATAATATTCAGGCTACAGGGGAAAAAATAAAATGGATGGTATTGTTATATAAGTGATATAGTCATGATATAGTTATGACGACAGGCTGACAGCTATGGGGCTCTTTAGCTTGGAAAAGTTCAGGCTCAGGGGTGACCTGATGGCCACCTATAAGTTTATCAGGGGTGACCACCAGTTTCTGGGGGAACGTTTGTTCACCAGAGCACCCCAAGGGATGATGAGATCGAACAGTTATAAACTATTGCAAGACTGTTTCAGGCTGGACATAAGGAAGAATTACTTTACTGGGAGGGTAAAGTCAACCTGGGAGGGTGTGGGCAGCGGAGTGCCCCAGGGTTCAGTC
>NW_017728913.1:1983314-1996289 GCF_001723895.1 Crocodylus porosus
TTAGGTTAGATATTAGGAAGAACTACTTCACAGTAAGGGTGGCCAGAGCCTGGAATAGGCTTCCCAGAGAGGTGGTGCTCTCACCTTCCCTGGAGATCTTCAAGAGGAGACTGGATAGGCACCTGGCTGGCGTCTTATGACCCCTGCCACCCCCAGTACTCCTTCCTGCCCATGGCAGGGGGTCGGACTAGATGATCTGTCTAGGTCCCTTCCCACTCATTGATTCTATGATTCTATGGTACTGTCCAAGCCCCCAAGGTCTGGAACAGCCTGCCATCAGAGGTGGCTCAAGCACCTACATTGAACACCTTCAAGAGTAAATTGGATGTTTATCTTGCTGGGATCCTGTGACCCGAGCTGACTTCCTGCCCTTTGGGCAGGGGGCTGGACTCGATGATCTTCTGAGGTCCCTTCCAGCCTGAATGTCTATGAAATCTATGAAATTTACACCTCACTGCTGCAATGAATTATTTTCTGACAACTGAAGCTATAAAAAAATCATTGCCAATATTTTAATAACTACAAATGTTATTGCTCCTAATCCATCTCAGTAGAATCTGAATATTCTCCAGAGATGATTGATTAAACAAATGCAAGATAATGCCACTGAGGGAACAGTCCACCATATAAGCCAGCCCTCTTTTTCCAGACTGACTACCTCAGTGTGCCCAGTACCCATAAGAATTTAACCACAGCTCCTCCAAACAGTATACACTAAGAGAAGCAGTAAAGGAAAAATAACTGTTTCAAGTGCAAATATTTTGCTTGGGCAGATGTTATTATACATTACACTACATGGGAGGTAAAATAAAAAGGAAAAAATACAGGAGAGGTGATCTACAGAATCAGCTCTTACCAGGAAATCATTTTATCAGTAAAATTTATGAGCACAAATTCTGATCCATTACCAAAATGGCACTGAAACACATTTATACAGGAATGGCAGCTGCAAAACTAAAATGGTTTGCTGATTTAAGGAGTTAATGACAGGTGCATGTGCAAGTGTGTGTGGTACAGGAATGGAAGTGATTTTTTTTTCCTATTATTTCTCGTCTTTTGTTGACTGAACAGCAAGAGGGAAAACCAGCAACATAATATTGAGCTTCTTTGGCTCAATGCACTATACGCATTATTGATCTGGTATCACAGAGTGCATTCAGCAATGTTTGCTTCAGTAACTTTTAGCCATAACAAAATAAAAAGATAGAGAAGTGAAATTCCAATAGCAAAAGTCTCCCATTTTCTTCTTACCTTGATATACAAGTAAACAGACATATCATATGTTGTTCTGTTAGGCAACCTCATCTGAGAAAATATTGCTCTATTACAAAGTCAGTGTAATAGGACACATGACCAGACTTGCCATCCATAACACTAAACTGAAGAAAAAGAGAAAACAGTACCAGCAGTGCTATTGTACCAGGAACCTTGATGGCCACATCAGCAAAAAAACACAAGAGAAAAATTTGAGAAGCAAATAATGATTCCACGTGCACCCGTTACTTAGTAAGGACTAGGATTTCACCCTATTAAAGCCTAAGGGAGGAGTGAGCAGCAGCAATATCTAAAAATCACGTAATGCCATGTGAGGAATTTTCTAAGGCTACATAAAGACAGTCAAAAAACCCCGAGGCAGAATCGATCCAATCTACACAGGTTTCTCTAAAACGCACAGGTTAGACGTTTTGCAGATGGAACTCACATTCACTCTTCAACTGGGGGAGGAAGCAAATGCCTGCACTGGCCAAAACCAGGGTGGGCGGGTGGCGCTTTCACAGGCCACCCGAAGGTACCTGGGCGTAGCTGAGCAGCTCTGCCACACCTCACTGGCTGTCAGGTACATGCCTCCCCTTCACTGCCCTGTCATCCATCAGGCAGCTGGCAGCTGCTTGCAGGCAACAGAGGGAGGTGATCTCATTCTCACACAGCAGCATGGGGGCCCTGGACTTTGTCTGAGGTGGGGGGTCCACCCAAGGCAAAACAGAGGAAAGGGGAGAAAGGCTCACAAGCTGCTGAGGGGATGCAGTGACAATGGTGCACCCCACATGCCTGGCCAGGTCAGGGGGGCACAGAATATCCCTGCCCTGCACCAAGCCCTGGGACCCTGCACTGCCATGGCTCCAGAAAGGGCTCAAAGGATTTCCCCCCACCCCAGCCAGCACTACCTCCCATGCAGCTGCGGGGCTCCAGTCCATGGGGAGGGGGGCAGCCATGCCTGCATGGCTGCAGGGGCTAGTGGGGTGTGATTCTAGCACTGAGATGGGGGGAGGGCACTGGGTCCCTCAGACAGGTTAAAATGGCAGCAGCCCCTCCACCACCACCCTTCCCATACTAGAATCACCCCTGTGAGGCACTGGAGTTACAGAGACATGGTTGCTCCCCCTTCCCTCACCAGGCAGGGGTGATTCTAGTGCAGGAACAGGGGCAGAGGAGGGGCTGTTTCCAGCTCAGCCCAGCACAAGGACCCGCTGCCCTCCACCCCCTCCCACATCCTTTGCCTCTGCTCCTGTACTAGAATCGCCCCCTTCTAGGCATTGCAGCCACAGGGGCATGACTTCCCCAGCTCCCACACTGGCTGGCAGGGGGAATCATCAAAACCCTTTCCAGAGCCACTGCAGCACAGGGTCCTGGGGATCAGGACAGAGCAGATGACCCAGCTGGGAATGCAGGATGCATCACTGACACAACGTCCCCCCAACAGCTCACAAGTGCCACTCTCCCCTGCCTCTGTCCTGCCTGGCTAACAGCTGGAGTTGGGGTGGCTCAGCTAGGAGCAGCCAAACCACATCTCCCTACAAGGGGGTTTCATGGGGGCTGCAGAGGCAACAGGGATACCAGTGGAGAGTGACCTACCTTGATTCGCAATTGGGCCCAGCACTGATGTTTGATGCACCAGTCCAACCTAGCTCAAATAAACCTGGATCCATGTAGGATCAGACTTACCTACCATTTTGAAAACAGTCTATGTGCCTCAAACTTCTGTTTTGTTACCATTTTCTGACCACCTGAACCAGAAAAAGTACAATGTCTGTTCCTAGCCTAAGGGCCTGAACACACGACACATTAACAATAGTGAAGGTTTGTTTTTGCACATCAATATAAAGTACACCAGAATCTAAATCAGAGAGAAGGCCAGTCACCCAAGGTAACTGGTGTAATATGTTGTCTTACAGCATGTCACCAGTATAAACTACATCACTCACCATGCTGATATACTATACTCATGGCAGGCAATTATTTCAGCTGAAGGGCTGCTTAACAAGGTTTGGTGAGCTTTGGAGGACCGATTGGTAGTCCCACGCCCTGGCAGTTGCCCTGCCCCCTGATTGCCATCTTGATACCAGAAGTCCTGCCCCTAACCCCTGACCTTTGCTGCCAGAAATCCCTCCATTTACCCGCCCAGAAATACTCCTTTCTTTTTTTTTTTTTTTTTTTTTTGGGGGGGGGGGGGGGGGCACTATCTTAGAACCATAAAAAACAAATCATACAGTAAAGTCAAGCACCTACTATAAAATATATTCTTTTTAAGCTGAATGAAAGTGCCTGGCAGGCCATATTCAGCCCACAGGCCATATTTTGCCCACCCCTGTACTACACTGTACCAGTACAGTTAAGTACTCTGCACATACCAGCAAATTACTGCTCTGAGTAGGGATGAAGGAGCAAAAGTAAATTCTAGATTGATTCTTGAGGTCAAGGCTGTCCAATAAAGCAGCCAGGGGCCTATGTAACTTGTACTAAGACAAGCTATGCCCCCCCACACACATGCTGTACCAGGTACCCACCCAGCCACAGGCTCACCCTCAACTCCCCCTTCTGTACTGTGTTGCACTGCCTCACCCACTCAAGCAAGGGTAGTCAACAAAAGCCCAAAGAGTCCAATTGTTGTTGCAGCCACAGCAATAGAGGAGAATGGCAGCTTGAGGGAGTCTGCAACTTAACCCCTCACGGGCTGCATGCCTGAGAAAATTGACCAAGCCTTTTGTTTCCCAACCCCGCCCCCAAAAAAAAAAAACCTGATAGGACACCAAATTGCTTTGTGTTCAGACTGGTGTATTGACTATGTAAGTCTTTCTCTCTCCTTCACTTGACCATTTCAAAAATAACTTGGCTATGTAAATAAGAAAATGTTCTTCAAGTTTGGTTCTTCTTCCTTGCTTCCCTTCAAGTAAATTTTAAGCCCTGAATTCCAACAATTAAAATAAAAATATTTTAAGAAAAAACCCTAGAAACCTCAAGTAGAAGTATTATGATGATAAAGTCAACAGTGATCAATACTGGACACTTTTCAACTGTTATACTCACACTTTGAAAGCATAATGCCTTCCAATATCAGGAAGTCATTTTCTGTGGCTATTGGTCTGAATGTTCTGTTCCAGTATCACAGCAGGAGAATCTTCATCAGCCTTTCATAGCAGGAGAGAACTCCTCCCTGCTTAAAACTTTGTTAACTTTCCCCTGATCATATGTCCAAATGTCACTTACTTGGGTTTTAGACATCCAGGTTACTAAATGTGATCTTATTCCACCTGGCACAGGAGCCACAAAACTCCTGACACTCTTTATGCACTTCTTGCAATCTAATTTCATCTGGGCAATGCATAAATTCCACTTTCCTTAAATTACAAATAAAAATAAAGAACACACCATGCCAAGCTGTTTATCACAGGGATGGATGGAAGAGGAAAAGGGCCTACCTACCTTTCACCCAACAGCCTAGTGATTAGAGTACTTGCCAAGAAGAGGGAGACCTGGCTTCTAGGCCCTCCTTAGCCACGGGTGAATTGAACTCACAGATATACCTCCCAAGAATTTTGCTCACCACTAGGCTAGGCAGAGCTTCTCCATGCCTCCTATTAAGGTTGGGACACTTAGTGGAAAGAAATGCAAGAGTACTCATAGAGGTCAAAAGGAAATCAGGCAAAATAGAGCCCAACTACCATCAAGTGAGAAGGACTCCATCCTGGAGGGAAAGAAACCCTGGAGTCTGGTTCCTGTTCCCTGGAATGTTTATGTATTTTATATTAAATAGTCATTGAGTAACATTATTGATAAACAATCCATGAACAGGAAGATGCCCAAACTAAGATCCGGTTCATATAAATTACTTACTATTTCTCGATCTGAATTGTCTATGTGCATGCTGTCAGGATACCATTGGTGATGATGATCTCCTAATCACCTAATTGTTACAAGAAAGAGACAACAGTCTTCTATTCTTAGTGGCAAAAAGCTTGGCCAGGTTTGTCGTCTATAAATAAGCTTAGATACTAACATTCATTACCATCTGGTCCATGGTGCTAGTCAACTCATTTGCAGGCATGGTATAGGCATATACATAACCCACATAAGAGTTCCCAGGTCTCTTTTTATACACCCATCAAAATAACTTCATGTTTACAGTATATATTCCTAGTTCCCAGCAGTTGCTAAAGCATTTTAAATGACATCATCTACATCCTAATTCTTACCAATTAGCACACCCTTCACACCAGATAGGAACTTCCATTTGCCAGGTCCCTCGAATCTTTATTTTGGTGTTCCATCCTGATCTTACCAATTGATTCTCTATCTGTTGGTCTTGGAGGCATCTCTAAGAGTTAACAAGGTCCTTTTCCAGAATTTCCACATGCCTAGTTTTGCATTCACAGGAGTCTGCTTGGGTTCATACAGCTAGCAGGGCCTCTGTGTGATCTGTATATGCACTGTTTCATGGTTGTATTAATTCATACTCCAGCAAGACCTACAACCTACTCTTAACAAATTTCATAAACAGCTACCAAGCACAATGCTCAAAGTATCAAAAGTGCCCTAGCTTGCCACAGATAAAGTAGGGGGATGACAGGACTGTCAAGGTTCTGCCACTGCAAGAACAGGAATATTATTATTAGTGATTAGTAGTAGTAGTTAGTATAAAGTTATTAAATGGTTATTAAACAAATCAGATTCTCTCTGTTTTGTTTCTCTAATAGTCTGTTTCCAGGGTCAAATCAAGACTGGAAAGTGTTTGGTTGCTCTGTTGGAAGTCTTGGAAGTATTCAATAATAAGGAATGGGAACATTCTGAACACACTAGAAGTTCAAGACTTGCAACAACATGTTTTCCCTGCAATTTAAAAAAATAAAAGGAATAATTCTGGTACATTTACCAAAATCAAAGAAGAAATCTAGAGTATTTCTCAAGAATGGCATAAGACTGTAGAAAGTTTCCTCTTTAAATGGAGGAATCAGTTTAGCCTAAAACTATTATTGTTGTTGCTTAATATAAAAATGTTTTGCAGTATTTTTCTTTTCTTATAATTTTCAGCTTTTTTTGTAAAAAGCTATTTATGAAAAGATAAGGTAGAACTAAAAACTCTTCTTATAAATAACATAATGCTAGTTTTATAAACACCTTTGGGGGAGGTAATACATACACTTAGTTTTTAGTGTGTCATGGCAGATCTAAGAATAAACTTGTCTTGTAATTTTCTTTCCTCATGTTCAGACCAATCCCTTAACTTCAATGAAAGTTTGGGATGTGCAAGGGATTCAGGCTTGGTCCTCCAAAGCCTGCTCTTTATACAGATCAGTAATTAAAGAGGGAGGGAAAGCAGTCTAACATGACCACCCTTGAAACTTGCTATTAAAATATTTAAGAAAGAACAGTGAGAACCCTTGCCCTGGAGCAAAATATACAAACAAAATAGAGGTTATTTTATAGCAGCAGTTTTGTTAATTAAATTTTCCTTCCAAAAAGCATATCAGAGGGATTTAGAGATGCAGTTGGTTCTGGGAGACAGCAGCACTAGCTCATTAGATGTTACTGCAGGCTTTAGGCACATTTCCAGTATATCCTTTGGTTGCATATAGCACAAGTGCCCCTGATTGATACTTTCTGTATGACATTCAAAAATCAACAAATGATGGTGGTAATAAAGGAAGGTGAGAAGATGCACCAACTATCAGTACACCTGTATAAGTGGTATTAATGGTACACGCAATTAAAAGGATATTATTTTACAGCCATTGTCTCTGTGTATAAAGTAGAATGTCTTTGGTCAGTACATCATCAAGGACTGTATAAAAGCCTTCTCGCACAAGTCAGAGAAGGGCCAAAGACATCTGCAGTCCATTTGCACTCTCTGGACAAAACTGACAAAGAAAAAGTAAGTTATGCAACAGAGATACAGAATGCTTACTGGCTATGAAGTAGGTTTTCACTGTAAAGGAGATGCTGGTTAGAGTATTCTCATCCTAAACATCAAAGAGCTGGGGTGTCTTGTAATTCCCCATGACAAAATTGCTCCCCCTGCTTCTACTTGCGCAACACAATAAATTTAACGCAGGGCTCTAAAACAATGTTCTACAGCCACAACGTCTGGAAATAGTTCCTCGTAGGAGCATGCCATTCTTATTGATAATATTCAGAAAAATAAAAAAACCCTGAACTTTGGAGTGCTACTTTCTGTGCCTATTCCCAATGAAGAAAATAGGCGCAACAGAATTTGTCTCCATTATGCCTCTTTGTTCAGGTCTGTGCCTTCCCCATAATCTGAATATTCTGTGAAGCAGTTTGCAAAACTGCAGAAGAATAATTCCTAACTATGCCTGCAATATCAGATAAATATGCTGCTTAACATTTAAACTCTGACTATCAAGACACACAGAGAAGCATGCTATCTAAATAACTCAGTCCAAACACATATACTAGACTTGTTACATCTCAGCATTATTACTGGAAATTGGTAATCTGCCTCCAGATTGGTATGCTGTAAACTACAGAAATTGGTGTGCCTTTTTGCCAAGTTCTTTACCTCTGCATCAACAGAGTGAATCTACCAACAACTCTCATTTATGATAAATATTCTATCCTCTCTATACTGTAGCATCTTCATTTTTATCAGTGGACAACACAATGCAGGAGTGATGTTCTCAGATGGACATTTAGAAAAAGAAAACAGAAAAATTAAGTCAGAGTGCTACTGGTTCTTCTGAAAAACATTGGAAGACTGGGAACACTGGAAGATGATTACACTAATACATAACATATTCAGGGTAGAAGTTTTCAACTTGGGGTCAAGACCCACTCCACTGAAATCAAGACTGGGCCCCTTTATCCGCAACATATTGTAGACAAAATAATTCCACATAGCATTTTTGTGTTTTCATCATTTCTTCCATATCTTTTTCATAAAATGTTAAAACCCCTCAATCTCCACTTGCCCGTAAGATATTGCACGCATTACACTTAGGCCCCTGGCAGATCAAAGAATCATAGAAAATTAGGGTTGGAAGGGACCTTGGGAGGTCATCTAGTCCAACCCCCTGCTTAAAGCAGAACCATTCCCAACTAGATCATCCCAGCCAAAGCTTTGTCTAGCTGGGTTTTGAAACTCACTCCCCTCCCCCAAGAATGGAGCTTCCACCATCTCTCTGGGTAACCTGTTCCAGTGTTTTACTACCCCCCTGGTGAGAAAATTCTTCCTGATATATAACCTAAACTTCCCTTGTTGCAACTTGAGACCGTCGCTCCTTGTTCTATTATCTGCCACCACTGAGAATAGCCAGCTCCATCCTCTTTCGAACCCCCCCTTCAGGTAGTTGAAGACTGTTATTAAGTCTCCTCTCAGTCTCCTCTTCTCTGGACTAAATAAGTGCAGTTCTCCCAGTCTTTCCTTGTGAGTCATGTGCCCCACCCCCCTCACCATTTCGTTGCCCTCCACTGGACTCTCTCCAGTTTGTCCACATCCTTTTTATAGTGGGGGGCCCAAAACTGAACACAGTACTCCAGATGTGGCCTCACCAGTGCTGAATAGAAAGGAATAAATTACTTCCCTAGACCTACAGGCAACAGATCTACCAATGCAGCCCAGTATGCCATTACCCTTCTTGGCAACTAGGGCATACTGCTGGCTCATATCCAGTTTATTATCCACTGTAACCCCCAGGTCCTTTTCTTCACAGCTGCTTGTGGCAAGGTAGGCATCTCTCACTAGCTGCAGCTAGCTCCCCACCTGCCTCTGAGCATGTCACCCGCCCATCTCTCCCGCCACGCCTTGTTGGTAATTAATAAAGTTGTTAACTAAGGCGGGAGGCTGCCCATTGTTGCACCCCAATATGGGGGGGGGGGCCCTATCCACAGCTCCATTCCAGCCCTACACCACGGCCCAAGCCTTACAGATGGCATCTCAGGCAGTTAGCTAAACCCTCGCCTTCGCCCATTATCTGTGGCCCCAAACCATGGGGACCTTCGGCTTCAGTAAGCCATGACTCCCATCTCAGGCCCAGTCAGGACCCCAAGCTTCTGCATGCATCATGGGCATCCCTTGTGGTGGGCCCCTGGCCCTTTTGACCCTCAGGTCCTGGCCCCACCATTGACCAGTCGAGTCCCTCAGCGGGGTCTTCACCTCCTGCCTGCATTTCTGGAGTGAGGTTCCCCATTCCCAGCTCAGGTGCTTCTGGGAGCATGCCTAGCCCTGGGGGGTCTCTCTCCAGGTGCTTCCAGAAGCTCACCTGGCCTATACTCCTCCTTTGCTGCTACCCTTCGCACACAACACGACTGGTGCTCCAGGGTCTCATGGGGACTCTCATTCCCCCCCTGGAGCAGCAGGTCATTGTGCTTAGCTACTGATCTTATTCTCAAACCACCTGAAGGTGAAGGCTGGGGTTAAGGTGCCCCACTCGCCTTTCCCTGTGGTGGTCACTGGTCTGGCATTTCCTGGGGGCTCCCGCACCACTGAGAGCCCCATGAGGCCACCCACTCCCAGCAGGGTTCAGTTTTAGGTCATGCCCAGGACCAGGAGTCTCTAAGTCATCCCCTACAACTCCTGCTCTTACCTCCAGGATGATACATGAAGCCTTGCAACCAGGCAATATTGCTGCCTGCCCTGCCAGCAGGAAACTAATCTGATTATAAAGGCATCCAGGGATCTAAAATGGCTGCCGCAATCAAGTACCTGCTGGCAGCTTGGTTCAGACCCTCAAAGTGGCAGGCACCTACAGCGCCCTGCCACACTGCTGCCTAGCCAGTCAGCCCCCAGTGCATGGGATTATTCTGTCCTCAGTGCAGGACTTTGCACCTGTCCTTCTTGAAACTCATGAGATTCATTTTGACCCAATCCTCCAATTTGTCTAGGTCACTCTGAGTCCTAGCCCTACCCTCCAGCATATCTACTACTCCCCCCCAGCTTGGTGTCATCTGCAAACTTGCTGAGGGTACACTCTATGCAATCTTCAAGATCATTGATGAAGACATTGAACAAAACCAGCCCCAGAACTGACCCCTCCTGACTCCACTTGATATCGGCTGCCAACTAGACATTGAGCCATTGATTACTATTCTCTGAGCCCAATGCTTCAGCTAGTTTTCTATCTACCTTACAGTCCATTCATCCAGCCCATACTTCCTAACTTGCCCGTGAAAATGTTTCATAGTTTCATATTTTTATACTTGTTAGGGGCTGGAAGTGACCTTACAGATCATCGTGTTCACCCCCCCCTCCCCCCCCCCGCACTTGGGGAGGAAAGACCGCTGGGATCAGATGACCTCAACAAGAGACAGTTTTTGAAGATTCCCAGAGTGGATAACTGTACCACCTCTTGGGGGAGCCTGTTCCAGACTCTTGGTACTCAACTTTTAAAGAAGTTTTTCCTTATGCCTCAAGCAATCCTCAGTCAGCTTGTGTCCATTATTTTTGTCCTCCCCTGGGGGCCTTGGTGAACAGATGCTCCCCCAGGCCCTGATGTACACCTTTCATATACTTATAGGCTGCCACCAAGTCCCCTCTGAGGCTTCTCTTCTCCAGCCTGAAGAGTCCCAAAGTTTTCAGCTTCTCCTTGCATGACTTCGTCTCTAGGCCTCTAACCATGTGTGTGGCCCTCCTTTGGACTCTCTCGAGCTTTTCCTCATCCTTCCTGAAGTGCAGCACCCAGAACTGGATGCAGTATTCCAGCTGTGGTCTCCCCAAAGCCAAGTAGAGAGGAAGGATGACATGGAGGAAGATGAATTATTTTATATGTTACCTTCATCAAAAAAGTTCCATCATCTGAAAGATAAATAGAGAAAAAGATTTAAACACAAATGAATTTGTCACACTTGTTGATAAAAAATTGTTTGACAAAAACTATTTTCTAATGACTATGAATGTTACCTTTTGAACAAGATATAAAACTTCAGTTTCAAAGAAAATATGTACGAGATTTGAATTGAGAAGTAAGGGAAAGAGCAAACTGAAGCAAGTTTTTCTTAAAGATTGACACTGGCCCTATATTTTCTGATTTGCATCTAAATCAGTTCCCTTTTTGTGGGGCTTTCTCTGTTCAATCAAATATAATTTGGAATCCAATGAAAACTGATAGGTAAATACAGACTGGCTGATTTGGAGAAAGAAATAATAATTGATACTTTATTAGTCAGCTGCTCTTTGTTCTTTTTTAAAGGGCCAGAACATTACTCCAATTTGGATTTTTTTTTCCAAATCAGAATAGCCACATAGAGGAGAGACTAATATGTCAGCATTGAATTAATATCTCTGTTTTCTGCATCTCGTTGTTAAAGGGAAGAGCAATATTTTGTGTATTTTTGTGATGTTCCTTATCAGTGAATTCTCTATCTCAACTACCCAGTTGCAAACTTTTCATTATCTTTTATTATATTACAATAGACATATATGAGGGCTAATGACATTTATGCATTATTGTTAGTAATTATGTTTATCATTTGCATTGAAACTGCACCTAGGAGACAGATTTGACAGCCAAATTTTTAGATCAGGTCTGTCACTTTTAAAGATCTATTCTTTTAATTAACTCCCCACACTCTCCATGTTGAGTATGACTACCCTCTGACCATGAGCCTTCTGTTCCATCATTTAGCTTAAGGTTTTAAGGTGTCAGGGATTTCTCTAGCTTTAGAGATCACTGCTGTGTGACACTAGGCACTCTGAAACCCTTAACTACAGCACTAATTTAAGGAGCTGGTATAATGTCACGAAGATCTGTCCTCTAGATCCAGAGCAGGACTGAAAGACATCTTTAAAATAGAGACTGACCAGTTCAAATATTATACTTAATCTGATGCATTCTGGGACAGGACTCTGAGAATTTAGGTGCTGAGATTTTAGCGGATGGAAATACAAAGAGAGATAACAGGCATGGCAGGATTCATACACAACACAGTGGCTACAGTATATATTTCTAAAGCTACCAGGTTAGATTAAGAAACTTTGAAATTTCACATTCTTTCATCAGACTTGCATCCTGCTATCAGAATGGATTCTGATATGATTTAAAAGCAGAGCTGTAGCTCAGCTTTCATGTACAATTAAAGTGGCTCACTAACCCAGTGTGTAATGATTGAAAATGCAACACTACTTTCACATTTGCAAATTATCGGGGGGGGAGGGAGGGGGGAGGTGTTACCTGCCTATAAGAAATTGGTACAATTTGTGTTCTCCAATACACTGGCAAACTTTTTGCTTCTAGTTGGCTTTGTACCTTCCAGTCAAAGAAACTGATATACTACTACTGGTACTTAAACTTAATGACGCTTTGGTTGAACTACTATCTAAAGCATGAAACATTTCTCCTTCTTCAAACTGCAGACTATGCACACCAGTTCTGCTGCTATTCAGAAAGTTTAGATGAGAAATATCACCAAAAACAACAGAACCAATGTTTTATTGAATTACACTAAAGCTCCCTCACCATGGTTACACAAAGGTCTAATTCCCATTGTAAGTCAATAAGACTTAGGCATTCTTGAGAATCCCTAAATTGTCTACATAATAATTCTTCCCCTTTGGCTTACATGCATTTTTGCTTTTAACAAGCACAGATCATGACATCAAACAGTTTTCTAACAAGCATGGTGCTAAAGTACTGCGTACTGGAGTACTGTGTTCAGTTTTGGGCTCCACAATTCAAAAAGGATGTGGAGAAGCTTGAGAGAGTCCAGAGGAGAGCCACGCGCATGATCAGAGGTCAGGAAAACAGA
>NW_017728913.1:1997138-2005677 GCF_001723895.1 Crocodylus porosus
GGTGACTGATGCCTCCTGGGTCTGGGAGGGCACCCGCACCCCCCCCCCAGCCAGCATGCTCCCCAGCAGACCCAGAAGTGGACCAGAAGTAGTTCCGGTCTGCTTCTGGGTTCACCATCAAGCACGCAGGGGACCCCCCCCCTGCGCTCCCGTGAAACGCTGCATCCACCCAGCATTGCAGCATTCACAAGCTGTGCTGGTATCTCGAGGTATGTAGAAAAAATATTTAAAACTGTGTCTATGTCTGAACCACTGATTCTTTGAATCAGCATCGAATCTTCAGATTCAGATTCAGCCAAATCAAATTGGGGGCAGTGATCTAAATCAACTAATGGAATCACTGTCCCCGATTCGGGCCAAATCCAAATCCAAATCCAATAGGGCCTGTTTCACACACCCCTGATAGATAGAGGTTAAAAATGAAACGGAGCGATCTGTGGCTAGCTAAATCTGGAACTGATTTTATATTGGCTCTACATCCAGTGTTTAGGTTTAGAGCAACTTGAAAGTTAGAACAGGATGTGAAATCAGGCCTGATGCACCAACTATAGAAAAATAAGAAACAGTACTGCACACTGTGCTAACAAGAGCACTGTCTTCTCAGTGTACCTATTTCACTATAATCTGATGTTTTAGTATAATAATGTAAACTATGTATGTACAAGAAAATTATAAACCATACTGGGCCCACCCTTGCTTCCCTTTAAATCAAATACAAAACAGTCACTGCATTCAACAGGTGTGATGCTATACAAACATCACATGATAAGTTGATTTAAATGAACTTTAAAAAAGACTTTTAACATTTAGCAGCACTGTATAACGTGGAAAGGTATATGGGATTGATTGACACTAGGTCACTGTTAAAAATGGAAAGGTCTTTGCCCAAGAGTGGTCACAGGGAGATCCAGAATCTAGCCGCAAAGGGGATAAGGTCACACCCTCTTTGACTGTATGACACACATTCAGTGAGGAGAGCTGACTGCACATGCACCACATAAGGTATGGCCATACCATGAGGTATGGTTTCATGATTCTGGATGCCAGTGAACTTGAGCTCACTGGCACACAAGTGCACATCCTGCAGGGAGTTCTGCACATGCCATGAGCTCTGAAATCACCAGCTCATGGTGCAGGGTCTGGTTGGAGTCTCTGATTCCACACCACCCCAGAGCCCAAGAGGTCAGCACTCCTGCGGTTCACCCTGCCCTGCTCCAAATGCAGTGGCAGCGGGGGAAAAAAGAGGGGACAAGAAGTGGTAGTGCTCAGGCCCTGCTTTCACACAGCTCCAGAGCCCAGGCAGCAAACACCACTGACGCTTGTCCAATCTTTTACTTTGCCACTGAATTCAACATGGTGGGAGGGCGCATGCAGAGAAGGGAAGGGCTGTAACACACACCCCTGCATGAAAGCAAGGGCTCAGGGCAGACCTCATTCCAACCAGAGAATGAATTCAGAGCACACGTGGAGCTCCTGGGAGGACCTGCACTGACCTGTCAGTGATCTCTTGAGAGCTCACTGCATAGGTGTCACAGCTGAAAAGCCACAAACCACCCTAGATCCACCCCGAGAATGGTATTTGTTTCACACTGCGCAGTCTGGTTTTCTTTGTGTTCACTGAAGTGAGTATGAAAAATCCATGAATCTGCATCTGCTGTTTATTTCTGAACTGTTAGAAGCAAAGAAAGAACTGTAATTTGCATTTAATATTACAATATTACTACAGTAATATTAGGTGCTAATTACAGTTCTCCTTTCTTCAGTTCATGAATTCACTTGCTTATTATTAATCATAATATTTTGTATATTTGTTTGTGGCACCATTTTGCATCTAGCTGTAAGTCCTGACCTTTCTCACTCAGGGTGAAATGTTGATTCCATTAAGATCCATTGAAAAAAAACATTTACTTTAATAGGACCAAGATTTCACCTCCTTTATCTAAATCTGGTGGTAAAAGGCATAGTTATTAGTGTTTTGTATATTAGCATTCTACCTACCACAGATTGTAGAGCTCAGGATAAGAGATGAGATTTCTCTTTTAAATATTAGCTACAAGCTTGAGGTAGCTTCTAAATACACATACACAGAATTTATACACAAGTAAATTGAAGTTGATTCTTCCCTGTTGCCACTGATTCATACTATTCAGTGAAATTGCATTTGGCGTCAATATTAAATGCATTTTCATTTTTGTAGCATCTAGTTTTATATGTCATCTTTCCTTACCAGAAAGTCCCAAACAACAGCAGGGGTTAGGCATCTGTTCCTCTTGACATTCCTATTTTAAGATGAAATACTGGGGCTCTGTGCATTAAGAGATACTTTGTTAGCCTCTATATCCAAGTCAAATAAAATTAAAATATAAAAAAATTGTTCATAAACTATTTGGACAGAGATTTCATTAATATGTCTGCCATAGATAGCAGTTGCCAGACCTGTGTGATGCATTTCACACAAAATGCCTCCAAAGCTTCTAATTAATCTGGACTCTGCAGTAACTTAAATGTGAAGGCTTGAACACCTGCCCCCTTTGCAGGCTGAATGATGGTCTTCTCAACATCGCAAGTAACAAATGCAATTTTTTCAAATGTTCCTTGTTGAAAGACATGGAAGACCCTTGTTACTTTTAAATGTAACAAGGGTCAGAATTGAAAAAATAAACAATTATGCCCAGATCCTGCCAACACCTAGACATACACCAAATTGTATTTATATAAGGAGATGCACTGGTATCCAATGTGAAGCTGGTTGGCCAGCTCGCAGGAGTCAAGTTGAGCTCATGTGTAAGTGCTGGCAGGATCAAGGCCTCAGTTGGGCCTTGATCCTGTCAACCAGCTTGGGCAACCAGCTCTAGTTTCAAAATTATAAACAGATTCTGAGGTTTTTCCCATTTATGGTGACTCATATTCTCCTAAAACCTGGTGGCATTTAAAATTCTCATCGTGATTTGATATCACTTGCTTTGATGCCAGACATCTTCAATATTAGCTATTACCTCTACTGATTTTAAAGAGGTATCATTTTCCAACACACAGCAATACAAACTGATACAAAAAGCCTTTTAGAAAAAGTTATAAAATGAGAGTGGGAGAGTATAGAAGAAAAACAGCAGAAGCTAATATTTCTAACATATCTTCCATCTATGTGTCTGAATTAAACTAAAGGAAATCTCAAATACTTGGATTAAGGCAGTATCCCTCAAAAAGGAAGATTTTACAGCCAAGCCTACAGCTCATAAGCCAGATCCAGCTCACTGAGCCATATTATCTGCCCCAAGGGACTCCTCACAGCTATAGAAATTTGGCGGAGGGGAAGCAGTGGCAATTAGTGCTGCCACAGCTCCACCACCGCCAAATTCCCAAGCTCCATCGGACAGATGGCATGGCCCTGAATACAAGATCAGATTGATGCTGTGCCCAAGGCAGGGAGCTCAATCCAGAGTGTACCTGGAGCTGGGGGCCATACAACTGCTCCAGCACATATGGAGGGCTGGGCCTCGTCCACTGTGCAGGGTTGAGACCACATGACAGATTGTATGCGCATGCTGATGTTGCACTGGCCCATACACAATCCTGCACCACACATCTGGCCCACAGGGCTCTAAAGGTTGGGCACCTTTGAGTTAGGGCATAACAGCAGAAAGCAGATATGATGGGGTAGATCCAAATGGGGTACAGTGGTATGATTGCACCTTCCTTACTTTCTGACCTTGCTGCCAGAGCAACAGACAAGGACTTAAGTCTTGGAGAAGGTAAGCATTCTCCCCCTCCCCTCCCCTCCATGCTCAGAGGCATCCCCACCCCTCTACTTCTTCGTCCCCTCCTTTCCCCCCTGCCCTGCATGACACTGGAACAATCCCGGGGCGGGGGTTGACGGGAGCTCCTGCCTGCACCAGTTGGGCTGCACAGGAGCTGTGCTCAGCCTGCAACTACAGCACCAGTGAAAACAGGTGAGCACGTACTCCCTCCCTGTTTGCTCCCCTCAAATGTTCCCTGCCAGCCTGGGAGCAGATGTGTGCAGGGGAAATGTACCTCTGCAAGAGATGAAGAGGGGAAGGAAGGGGAGGGAATGTGTCTACGAGCACATAGGAGAAAGAAGGGATCAAATGCTTATTTTCCATGGGACTGAAGTCCTTGGCTGCTGCTCCTGCAGCACCATCTGCCTGCCCCAATGACGGGGCACAGAAGGCAGAGGACAAGGGGTGCAGCCACCCCTGCAGCACTGGTCATTGCAACCATACCCCTCTGCCAGATCCTGGATCCGTTTCTGCAAATAACTGTACAAATAATTCTGCTGGGACTACAAGGCACGGAGAGGTGGTAGAGGCTAATTCCATTTCCGCAGCACTAGGCATAAACCCATCCCAATGCCTCTTGGAGTTCCAGGGAGCACAGAGGAGAGCCAGGGACATGAAGCAGGGTGAGTGCTGCAGCCCTGGATCCTCCTGGCACCATCCAGATTGGCAATCAGTGGGTAAACTCCAGGGGGGTAAAGAAAAAAGGATGGGGGCCCTTGGAGCTCAGGCAGCGAACTGGTCCAGGCAGTGACTGGAGACGCTGTGGTTGCTGCCAACAGCAAGAAGCTCTCTCAGGAGCTCAGCCAGGCAAAGCAAGTGAGCTCCAGGGCTGGGGCTCTCTGGTCTCACTGAACTGACACAGCAGCTTGTCACCTAGAGCAGGACTGTTGGGCTTAATCCCTGGCAACCCTGCTCTCAGCACAGTGCCACCACAGCAAAATGAGACCAGAGAGAGCCCTGGAGAAGCAGCTTGGTCATGCTGAGCTGCAGCAGCTCCTCACTGAAAACAGGGTTGCCAGGACTTAAGCCTGGTGGCCTCACTCTCAGGACAGAGCTACTGGTCCAGTTTCAGTGAGATTAGCGAGCACCAGGGAAGCTGCTATCCCGGGGCTTCTTGAGTCTTGTTGCATGGTGGTGGGTCCAGCAGGAGCAGTGATCCACTCCTGCCTGCGCCTGCTCTAGTGGCAAGTCACAGCTGTGCAGGTGAAGGACAGTCAGAGAAGGATTTTTGCCTTAAGGTGCGACTGCTTCACTAAGCCAAACAATACTAAGCTGATTAATATTTGTGGAGCTTATAGCACGTGGTCCCTAAAATGCCACCATACCCTGCCCTTCACCTGACTTGAGACTAACAAACTGAGCTACCATTCCCTAGTGATAACTGGGAAGTCTGGTTTGGAGGATTCATCACTAGTGGCATCAAGCTAGAGCACAGGCCAGTCCCAACCTGAATAACAGGGTAGTAAGGAGCAGTAATCCTTAAACTCCAATTTTAAGTATGCATCAGACTGATCTTTCAGGCAAAGTCCAATATCAAATTACAAGAGCAAAGTAGAACACACACTATTATCTTTAGTTCCAGAAAATGGTGTTTGCAGATAGATCTTGCTGTGAACTAAGGCCTTGTCTCTGTGAGATATTTCAGCAGTCAACTAAAGACACTATTTTAAACTGAATTCATTAAAACTGGTGTGAACAATTATTTTGACCCAGGTTCATTTTGTTATACTTTGTAAATTAGAATAGCAACTGAAGCTGAACCAAAACAAACCACGCAGAATGAAAGTGGTTATATAGGACTTGGTGAAAGTTTAACTATATTGTTTTTAAACCTAGTTTAGCTTATATGGGTGTAGCTTCCTTATGCAGATGTGCTTAGGAGATATCTTGGGGTCAAAGACGTAGACAAGTAGAAAATGTGGCCATTGTTCCTCAGCATTTCAATATATTTCTATCAGAAAAATTCCACTCATTTATGCCCGGACACACACAAGTGACTCTAAATCATCTGTTATGCCTGTCTACACAAGAAAGCTGTTCTTTAGTATCTCAATGGATTTCTAACTACATTAATGGAAAATACAGAATTTCTGGTGACCAAAACTATGCCCCTAAATTTCCATGGCAATTAATAACACTAATCAAAGTGGGCAATAAAGTACCCACCTCATATTATGAAAGCATTCCCTCTAATGCAAATACAATGATAAAAATGTTAAGATGTTAAAAATGTACTAACATGTTTTACCCATGTAATTATGGATTTAGTCAACCTTACCATTTAGCTAACAAAAAAAAGAAAGCTATCTAGTCTACAACATTTCACTTGTTAAGAATATCAGTTACACAATAGAAGTGCATTTTTGGATAAGGATAGGCTAACTATGAACAGCTATTCTAGCATAGGTTTTGCCATGCAAGAGTCAGGTGACAAAGAGAAATTTTCTCACACGGATATGAACCTCAGAAAAAAAGGACCAAGTTATCCATAATTCAGTCTGTTCACCCAACTATTTAAAATGAATGACACTTTCCTAAAACTAACTGGGTTCTGTGTGTATTTGTGCATGTGTGTGCATAAATGCACACTTTATAGTTAGTATTATTATTACAACAACAAAAAAGATATTATATCTTAATTCAAATATTTTTGCCTAGAAGTGGCTTCTTGAACAACAACATCTTCTGTCAAAAATCAAGGGTTTGGCTAAAATTGTCCAGATGTTTTTAAATAAATAAAAAACCATTTGGGGTTTTTTCTCCCATGGCAATGTTTTTAAATAACAATAAATAAATAAATGGCATTTTTACAACATTCTAATATACACTGACCACTCACTCTTTAACATGGGGAAAAACATATTCAACAAATAATCTATTCACCATTCACCTATTAGCTTCAATTAAACCAAAACAAGTGCAAATTGGGTCAAATAAAGTAAATAATTTCAGCTGAATAAGAAGAATGAAGAAAAATATTTTAAAGTGGCAAAGCTGACCACTTTCATGCTTAGAACTAGATTCACGAAAGGGGTATCAGTATCATTCAAACACAGAAAATGTGGGACAACTACCACTACGTTCTTATATTGCATAGCTGATGTTTAGGACCTTTACCTGGGATGTGGGAAAAGCATAATTCAAATACTTTTATACTCCGATTCAAAGCAGGGTCTCCAGGTCTCCCACTTCCTAAGAAGAAACCCTAACTACTAGGCGTTAAGGGATTCTGGTATAGATCTTGATCTCTGCTATTGAAGTTATTCTACTCTGGAACATGTAAGCACAAATTTGAACTTGAATGCCCTACCTCCCAGGCAAGTTTTTTTAAATGTCAGTCCATAAAATCATTCGGTCTCCCCAATTATTCCCTCATCTCACTACTTCACTTCCCCCCCAAAATTGGTATGAAGTTAACATAAAGCAAAATGTTTAATGTTTCCAGTTTGGTAGGTGAGTTTAAAAGAATATATATTTTGCACAGCCCTTTTTCTTGAGTCCAAGCATGACTGCAGTCCAAGTCATGCTTAACTTGCAATATAAGACCATGACCATGAAAGCACACAAATATATAATTTATCCAAGCAAGAGGGCTTATTTAAGCCAACAGGATCATTTATTTGAGTCAAGCTAAAAATATCCATAAATGTTTGTGGGATCAGGAGCTAACTACTCTACTTACACTACTTTATCACTTGTGAGAATCATTTTCACAGTTCTAAACACCTGCCTTCAAGCTGCATCACTCATATATATACACAAACCAATGATTTGATTCTGCTCTGTATCATTCCAGTTTTATGCCATTTTACTTGTACTGAAAATCAACAAAGTTAAATCAGATCAAAAATGGAGTAATACAATTATGTATTAAGTCTGGAGTGTTATAAATTTTGCTTTTAGAAAATCAGTTTTCCTCCAACTGGATAACAGTTATATTTTTCTATGAATGCTACTATCACACAGGTAGCACTGGGAGCTTTTTCTGCTTATTCATATCTGCCTGCTCAAGTATCCTCCACACTCTGCAGGCCTCTCTCTATGATCCCATTTCTTAGGCTCTTGACACCATACTACCTCATTCAACAAAAGGTGCTGGGAACTGAATACTACAAAGATATATAATGGGTGCTTCACTGTTAGGAGGAGCAATTACAAAACTGCAATATAGTTACTCTACTTTCAAAACCAATTACGGATGGTACAGCAAAATAACAGTAAATCACAATATTTCCATATAGAACTGTAGTGTTATATTGCTATGATACTGCAGACCTCAAGGCTCAGCATAACTCCACTGTTACATGCATGTGTTCTACATGTAACCTGGGCGGTACTCCAAGAGGTACCCCCCCTCCAATTGAAGGGCTCAAAGCAGGTGCACAAGCGCTGTGGGGGGTGTAGGGACTCTCCTTCCACCATAGAGCAGAGCCAGATCACCAATGGGGACTTAACCATATACCTTTTAATAATGGGAACATAACAGGCATAAATCAGAGGGTATATTGGACACTACAATGCCCCAAGGGGGCAAGATTCAACAAAGGTTAGACACTTACAATCATTGACAAAAAAACAGGATTAACAAAATATAAAACAAACAGCAGAACAAACAGACTTCCCCGCTGTGATGCCAGATGGACTCGAGGGGGACGGCTCCAGACCTCAGGTTGGGGAGGAGCGGGTTAGAGAGCTTCTGGAGGGGCTGGACGTGTTCAAGTCAGTGGGTCCAGATGCTCTCC
>NW_017728913.1:2005777-2064759 GCF_001723895.1 Crocodylus porosus
TTCACAGTTAGGGCGGCTAGGAGCTGGAACCAACTTCCTAGGGAAGTGGTGCTGGCTCCTACCCTGGGGATCTTTAAGAAGAGGCTTGATGACTACCTGGCTGGACTCATTTGAGTCCAGTCTTCTCTCCCACCCAGGCAGGGGGTCGGACTTGAAGATCTGCAAGGTCCCTTCTGACCCCACTTCTATGATTCTATGAAACAATACAGGTTGGTGAAATATAAAGAAGGCACAAAATGCAAAATGTCAAATGACAAGGAAATATAGGGCCTTGGTACCTGGAGGGGGAGAAAGGGGTGCAAACACAATGGCCCCTTTCCACTGCAAGACGATGTGCTTCTTGTTAGCTCATTCACTCCAAGTCACCTCAGCTGGGACTTGAATGCAGCTCTCCCACTTGGTAGGCAGGAACACTGCCACACAGCCACCACTGGTGGCACTACTCTAGCCTGCTAGGGGTCTTGACCTTCCCAGAGCCCGGCCTCATGTCAAGCTGCCTGGCCTCTGATTGAAGGAGCTGGAAGCAGAGCTGGGAACCTCTCAGGTCGCTGCTCAGATCCTTGCTGGAGCTGGGGGAGCCTCTCCTGCTGGCTGCAGCCTCTCCCAGGGGATCCTGGAGCCCAGTGGAGAGCCTCTCCTGCAGGCCACACGAAGTGCTGCTGAGGGTCCCACTGCTGCCTGCAGGTCCTGCTCTTTCAGGCTCTTCTGGGGTACTGCTCCTGCCCCACTGGTTCAGCTCTTACTAGCTCTGTGAAGCTCCTTCCTTGTTGTCCCTCACTGGTCTCTCCTGAGTCAGCCCATGCTGCCATTTTTATCCCCCTCCAGGTGACCCAAGAGGGCAATCAGGGGACACAGGGGGTGAATCTCTGGGGCCTGATTGGTGTGGAAAGGGAATCCCAAGTCCTCCAATCATCTTTTGCCCTTTCAAAACCCCTGGGCCAGGTCACTGCCAGCCAGCCTGTCACATCCACTTCTGTATTGGGTTTATCTCCTGTTGCTGCCTGTTGTTTTGCTTGGAAAACTTTCAGTTAAGTCCTTCCTCTTTGTTAAAGGTGGTTGCCCTGCGACCTCCTGTCTTATCACACTGGGGCAAACAACCTGGTGATGAGGATGGGATCCTAGTAAGCAAATGTCTCCAGTCCTTCATCCTGAACTGTAAAAGGCAAGTGCTACAAGGGAGGCGGGGACCCTGCACCACCCAAGGAACCCACAACAAAGGTTCCTTCCCACCAAGCCTAGGTATAGACAATTAAAAAACACAAGGCAACAATCAATCCAATCTACACATGCTTCTCTAAACTGTGTAGATTGGATCAGGATCAAACAGAACTCATGATCATCCTTCAGTGGGGGGAGGCAGGCAGATGCCTGCAGTGGCCAAAGCCAGAAGGCTGGGGGAACTCCTGCACACCTATCAGCATGCCAGACATTGCTGAGGCTAGCTGAGTGGGAGCCACTCCTCATTGACTGTCAAGCACACATCTCCCCACCCTCCCCTGCAGTGACCTGTCATCTGTTAGGCAGCTCTCAGCTGCAGACAGCCAGTGGGGAGAGGTATGCTCACCCCTATTCGGCAGTATGGGGTCCTGGGCTTTGTCCAGGGTGGGGGCAGAGAGGTCCACCCTAGGCAGGACAGGGGCAGGGCAGGGCTCATGAGCTGCTGAGTGGGGACAATGCCAGTGGTGTACCTGTGGCGGGAGCCCCAGATAAGACACATGCCCTTTCTGCAATGCCGAATGGCATCATTACAAGCTCAGTGGTCACAGTGAATGTGCGTGTCATCAAAAGTTCAAGCCATGTGGAAAGAAGACAACCAAGTAGCCACAAATGTTGTTGCTATTTTGATGTCTTCACCACTGAGTTTATCAACAGAAACCATCCCTACAAAAGAAGAGGACCTATACTGATGCTCAAAGGCATTGCTCACTGAGACAAACTTAGGATCAAATTTCAGAAGATATATCAACTGCTGTGGCTTTAAAATTGTTCATTACTGGTCCATGTGAAGCAAGTCTTGTTGACTATAATAAACAGTCAACTTGAAAGGAAAACCCCTTGAAACAAGGGGTCCTCCACCTCATATCGGTCACAGGACAGCAGGCAAGCTTCCTATGCAAACAATGGTTTGAGCAACTGGGCCCAAGTCAACAAGAGTGTACAGGCATGGATGGAAGCCATGCAAAGCTACTGATGAACTGCCAATTGAAGACTTGTTTGGATCAGCTCCACTCAGACCTGGCAGCTGAGCACCAAGCAAAAGAAAAAGCTTAGTTCTCTACAACACAGGCTGCTTCACTTGTGTGGACCTTCAAACCAAACAATACTGTGCAAGTCCAAAACTACAACTGAGCCACAGTGAGTGCCTTGAAGCTAATGTTCTTGAAGCTACAGAACCAGGTGTCAGACAAGGTGAAGACTTCAAATGGCAAGACCCTTCATAGACTTGTCAACTAGATGCAAGAACAAGTTCTAGATAATGTGCCATGCACATATACAAAGACAACATACTGCCAGTTAAAACCAGCTCTTAAGAGTCTATTGGCTATTGTCAAATCCTCCAGCTGCCAAAGCAACCCAAGAAGAGCCAAAAGAGCCTGCTGCCATGTCCAATGAGACAGTTCTAAACTCTGAATGGGGTTGTCCAAGATGAATCACTGCCTGGCCCAAGTACTTAAAAGGATTACATTATATAGGGGAGAGAGTTGTTATGTACTGATTTTATATACATAAAATAAAATTATATATTATGAAACTTATATCGGGTAGTTTAAATTCAATGAACACTACAAAACCTAGAGGATAAAATATTATTTTACTCTAGAGCTCATACAATTATATTATTTGATACCAAAAGTGTGATGCAGGCTCAGCTAGCAAATTAATTACAATAGAAAAAAAAAGTGTTGTTAATTCACAACTCTCCCATAGGGAAGTGCTGCATAGCTGCTAGAGGGAATCCATGACCCTAAGTAAATATCCTGCTAAAATTCATCTGAGTCCTGATCCATAGAGAGAATGGGAAAATATTGTTGTCTCATGTAAAAATAGTTAAACAGTCATGTAAGACTCGTTCCGAGTAAAACTATAAGGCAGTCAAATTCCCTGTACCATATAATGTGACATCTACTCTGCCCATCAAGGTCAGACACCAAATACAAGAGATTAACAACCCTCATTGTATCTTTATAATGAAGAAACTTTTCCAGTTTATGAGACTATAAGAGATCTTTTCATCCCCAGGTATATTATAAATGGTACAATACCACTGAAGTGCACGGCCTTTCTGGTAGACTTTCTGGTAAAATGCACCATCATGAGAAGGGAAAACACAGCTCAAAAGAAGCAGAATCCTATCCTTTCCAAAAAAGGTACCAGGTAGGTGTTGCTTAACATCAGCAGACAGGGCCTCTGCATTTTTAAGGTCTCATTTGGAAGACCCAGACACAAAGCATACAGTGTACCTTCCAGAAACAAGAGGGTGAGTCAACCTCACCAGCCTTCAAAGGTGTGGCTTTGGAAAATTAAGTTATATTAAAACTAAAATTAAAGAATTATCACATCTGTGCATATTGCAAGTGCAGTTTTGATCATTTTCATCCAATTCATATGACTTCCAACTTAATAGAGAAAACTAAGCAGTAATTCCAGCAAGCTCCCACTGTTCCTTTCAAATCAAACTATCACTTGTGATAGAAATATTAATGCTTCCTTGAAGGGTGTATCATATTTAAATATTTCAAACCTATTGGTTGGTTTGTGTCAATGAGAGAGAAACATATTGACTAGAAGCTGAAGCTAATGCTGGCTTTTATAAATATCCTGTCAGATAAATAATAGCTCTCCATAGATTCCAATATGATGTACAGTTCTAAAGCAAACACTATATTGCCAGGAGGCTCAAAGGAAACTGCCATCACAACACTGTAAACGGAAGAGTGGAATTTTAGTTTATCTTTCCTACCACAGGAGGTCAGCAAAAGAGTAGACAGCTCAGTATGTCATCCCCATTCCCCCCTTACACTGAATGTAGATTGATTCATATTCACCAAAATGCCCAAACCTTTGGAACCTCTGCTCTACTAAAGGGCAAAGTTTGCTAAGGATTTCATTAGACAGAGTAGCTGAGACAACACTTGTAAAGCCCAATCATGTCAAGACTCTACACACATACCTACATGTGGTGCACAAAATCTACCACGCCTGCATTTACAAATACTGCACCAGACTACAACTTTTTGGCAATTTGCACTTGTTTTTGTAAAACATGAGTACATCTTAAGCTCTTACAAAAAAAGGGTCATAGCTACAACGGGAAAGCGGATGTAGGTGAACATGTTACTTGGGGATAAAAAAAAAAAATTGCAACACATTTAGTTGGTTCCTTTACCCCCCATTTTCTGTTCATTGCTTGTTTAGATACATTTTTGTGAATCTGTTGCCCACTTGCAACAGTTAACACAGCAGTTTCCAATCTGTGGTATGTGTACCACCAGTGGTACACAGACAACCTGTCAGTGGGACAAGCTAACAGATTTATTATAATTTCTTTATATGACAAAAATTTGTTGGTGGTACTTAAGGTTGACCTGAAAAATTTGCTGGTTGTACTTAAGGTTGTATCATTTTAAATTAGTGGTGCACAATTTGTCACTGTTTAGGAACCGCTGAATTAATGGACTGTGCATTGCTTGCTAATTTCACAACTACTGCATTTTCTCACACAAAACACGTACCTTTCCCCCAAAAATCCATTCCACAAAATTGGGGTATGTGCAAGCAGGGAAGCTGATTTCTTGCATAAAAGACAGAAGCACCCTATTTTGATTCCTGCTCCACAGTGCAGCAGCTCTGGTGCTACTCTTCAGGCAGCTGAGAGAGCAGTTGATTTAATTGCCTATTGTTCTTCATGCCAGAGATGTTAACAAATCATCTCTCCTTTTTAATGGTCTTGATGGTCCACTAATCAAGGTAACCCTTTTAGGGCACTTTTGGTATCTGCTTGGGCTCCTGGTACCTTCTGCTATTTCACAGCTCTTTAGCTCTTTTCAAAATTATAAAGTCCATCCATGGAAACCAGTCTTCAGCAGCAGCTAGGATTTCAGGTAAGCAGGAAAGGGAGGGTAAATCAACTGAAGATTAGGCTCTGTCCCAGCTCTCTGCAGCCATAATCCTGGAAAAAATCTTTTCTCTTCATTCTTCATTTCACAAACAAGGGGCATATTATATTCAAGGGCATGTTGTATGCAAGAAAGTATGGTAATTCCTTCAAGTGCCTGAGGTTCACAATTTCAACTCTGTGATTAGTTTCATCATATAACATTGTTTCTGTCTGGTCTAAACTTCATAAGTAAATCAGCAGGGCACTGATTCTTAGATCAGGAAAAACAATTTAGATGAAGTGGTATCCTGCAGCTGAAGAAAACACTTCTGCAGCTACCTTTGAAAATGTATTATATGGTCTATGGAAGTGAGCATCTAAATCAATATTATTTTCCATTGGCAACTACATGTTATGTTTATAGAACGTTTCTGACCTGCCATGACATGAATGTTCTGAGAGGTAGCAGCAACAGCATCTGCTTCCACAACTCACTGCAGAGATCTAGTTTTGAATTTCTGGACCTTAACAACAAGAAAACTCTATAGATTTTACATATAACAATGCAAGACTGCTTGAATTCCTTCAAGATTTTATTTTTAAAAGTCTTTAAAGGTGTCACTGTGTCCTTGTAACACGCAAAGAGATGCTAAAGCAATATTAGGACAAAGAGTAGACTCCCTTTTCATAGCAACATAGAAAATTAGAGTTGGAAGGGACCTCAGAAGGTCATCTAGTCCAACCCCCTGCTCAAAGCAGGACCATTCCCAACTATATCATCCCAGCCAAGGCTCTGTCTAGCTGGGTCTTAAAAACCTCCAAGAATCAACAGTCCACAACCTCTCTGATTAACCTGTTCCTGTTCCAGTGCTCCTAGTGAGAAAATTCTTCCTAATATCTAACCTAAACTTCCCTTACTGCAACTTGAGAGCATTGCTCCTTGTTCTGTCATCTGTCACAACTGAAAACAGTCTAGTTCCATCCTCTTTTGAATCCCTCTACAGGTAATTGAAGGCTGCTATTAAATCCCCTCTCAGTCTTCTTTTCTCTAGACTAAATAAGCCCAGTTCCTTCATCCTCTCTTCATAAGTCATGTACCCCAGCCCCCTCGCCATTTTTGTTGCCCTTAGTTGGACTCTCTCCAATTTGTCCACATCCTTTCCGTAGTGGAGGGCCCAAAACTGAATGCAGTACTCCATATGTGCCCTCAACAGGGCTGAATAGAAGGGAATAATCACTTCCCATGACCTGCTGGCAACACTCCTACCTATGCAGACTAGTCTTCTTGGCAACAACGGTACACTGTTGGCTCATATTCAGCTTATTGTCTACTGTAACCCCCAGGTGATGTTCTACAGAGCTGCTGCCCAGCCAGTCAGACCCCAGCCTGTACCAGTGCATGGAATTGTTCCATTCTCAGTGCAAGATTTTGCACTTGTCCTTTTTTAACCTTGTGAGATTCCTTTTCACCCAATCTTCCAATTTGTGTAGGTCACTCTGAATCCTAGTCCTACCCTCCAGTGTATATAGTACTCCACCTTGTCACCTGCAAACTTGCTGAGGGTGCACTATATGCCATTGTCCAGGTCCTTGATGAAGATATTGAACAAATCCAGCCTCAGGACTGACCCACTTGATACCAGCTGCCAACTAGCCATCAAGCCATTGTTTACTACTAGAGGTACACCAATACATCGGTCCCATATCTGACTGGCACCAAGCTGACTGTATTGCCAATCAGATTTTTTTGGCTGATGTGGCCGATAATTCCACCAATAAATGATGTGTGTGCACACAGCTGCAGCACAGCATGCACGTGGCCAGGAGTGCAGCTGGGTCTGGCTGGTAAGTCTGTTGTGAGGGAAGGTGCAGGGAGAGAGGGAGGCAGATCAAGGCCCCTATGGTGAGGGAAGGAATGAAATGGGACTGGGGCTCGGGCTGTACAGCCGGGGAAGAGCAGGGGATGGAGCCATGAGTGGCTAGTCTGGTGGGCATAGGAGAGGGGGTAGCTCCCACAGCTACGTGCACCCACAGGAGGGCATGGAGGGCGTGTGCCCCTGGATCTGTGTGTAGGGCAAGGGCAGGCTGCTGATGTAAGCTGCGGATGGGGGTGGCACTGGCCTCTTCCCGGTGGGTGGCTGGGCCAGGGCTGCATGCGGGGCATGGAACAGCAGTACTGGCAAATTTTGGGGTGGCTGTAGCCTCCCCATAGCTCCCTCCCAGAGCTGATGCCAACCACCCCAAGTGCAGCCCTGGCCCAGTGTTCCATCAGGAAGAGTTCAGTGCCACCCCAGCCCCAGCTTGCAGCAGCAGCCCGCCTTCACCCCACGTGGACCCAGGGGCACACTCCATCCCATGTCCTCCCACAATGCAGGCAGTGGTGGGAGCCAGCCCCCACTTTCCCCGCACCTCCCAGATGAGCCACTCACGGCTCCGTCCCAGCTATGCAGTGCCTGCCCCACTCCCTGCCCCAGCCCCACTTCCTCCCTCACTGCAGGGGCCTCGATGTGCCCCCTCACAGTCCTTCGCTCCCCCCTCACCACTTCCGCACAACAGACTTACCAACCAGATGCTGCTCTCCATGCTGCCTGGCTCCATATCAAAATTGGATCAGTATCAGCCAATAAGACTCATTAAAAATCAGCTATTGGTATCAGCCCAAAAGTTCTCTACTGGTGCACCCCTAATTACTACCCTCTAAACCTGATGCTCCAGTCAGTTTTCTATCCACCTTACAGTTCATTCAACCAGCCCATACTTCCTTACCTTGCCTGTGAGAATGTTGTGGGAGATCATATCAAAAGCCTTGCTAAAATCAAGGTATACCACATTCACTGGTCTCCCCACATCCACAGAGCCAGTCATCTCATTATAGAAGGTAATCAGGTTGGTCAGGTATGGTTTGCCCTTGGTAAATCCATGCTGACTGTTCCTAATTGCCTTCTCCTTCAAGGGCTTAGAAATGGATTCCTTGAGGATCTACTCCATGATTTTTCCAGGAACTGAGGTAAGGCCAACCGGTCTCTAGTTCCCTAGATCCTCCTTTTTCCCTTTCTTAAATATGGGCACTATGTTTGCCCATTTCCAGTTGTCTGGGACCTCTCCCAATTGCTGTGAGTTTTCAAAGATGATGGCCAGCAGCTCTGCAATCACATCAGCCAACTCCCTCAGGACTCTCAGGTGCATCCCATCCAGTCCCATGGACCTGTACACATCCAGCTTTTATAACTAGTCCCTAATCTGTTCTTTCACCACTGACAGCTGCTCACCTCCTCCCCACACTGTGCTGCCATGTGCAATAGTCTGGAAGCTAACCTTGCCTGTGAAGACTGAAGTGAAAAAGGCCTTTTCTGCATCCTTGGTCACAACGTTCCCTCCCCCATTCAGTAAGGGACCCGCACTTTCCCTGATCTTCCTCTCGTTACTGACATATTTGTAGAAACCCTTCTTGTTATCCTTCACATTCCTTGCTAGCTGCAACTCCAGTTGTACTTTGGCCATCCTGACTTCATCCCTGTATGCCTGAGCAATACTTTTATATTCCTCCCTAGTTTTTCATCCAAGTTTCCATTTCTTATATGCTTCCTTTTTGTGAATTAGTTTACTGAAGAGAATTCCCTGCTAAGCCAAGCTGCTCTTCTGCCATACTTACTAATCTTCCTGCAAATTGGGATAGTTTGTTCCTACACTCTCAGTAACGCTTCTTTAAAGTATAGCCAGCTCTCCTGGACTCCTCTTCTCCACAGTCTGGCTCCCCAGGGGATCCTGCCCATGAATTCCCTGAGTGAGTTGAAGTCTGCATTTCTGAAGTCCGGAGTTCTTACTCAGCTGCTTTCCATCCTTCCTTTTCTCAGGATCCTGAACTCAGTCATCTCATGGCCACTGCTGCCCAAGTTGCCATCTACTAATACTTCTCCACCAATTCTTCCCTGTACGTAAGCAGCAAGTCAAGAAGAGCATGGCCTTTAGTTGGCTGCTCCAGCACTTGTACCAGGAAGTTGTCCCCAATACTCTCCAAAAACTTTGTGGATTGCCTGCACACTGCTGTATTGCCCTCCCAGCAGATGTCAGGGTGACTGAAGTCCTCCATGAGAACTAGGACCTGTGATCAGGAAATTTCCACTAGCTGTTTGAAGAAAGCCTCATCCACCACTTTCTCCTGGTCTAGCAGACCACCACCACGACATCACCCTTGTCAGTCTCCCTCTAACCTTAACCCAGAGACTCTCAATAGGCCTATCTCCAGATTCATACTGGAGCTCTGAGCAATCATATGGCTTTATTACATAAAGTGCAACTCCTCCACCTCTTTTTCCCTGCCTGTCGTTCATGAACAGTTTAAACCCATTGGGACAACAGAGCAGACCCTACAATGAGAGGCTGCGGGACCTGAACCTGTTCAGCCTTCACAAGAGAAGGCTGAGGGGGGACCTGGTGACTATCTATAAACTCACTAGGGGGGACCAGAAGGGTTTGGGAGAGACCTTGTTTCCCCTAGCGCCCCCTGGCATAACAAGGAATAATGGCCACAAGTTGTTGGAGAGTAGGTTTAGATTAGACATCCGTAAGAACTACTTCACAGTCAGGGCGGCTAAGATCTGGAACCAACTTCCAAGGGAAGTGGTGCTGGCTCCTACCCTGGGGGTCTTTAAGAAGAGGCTTGATGCCTACCTGGCTGGAGTCATCTTAGCCCGGTTTTTCTCCTGCCCAAGCAGGGGGTCGGACTTGAAGATCTACAAGGCCCCTTCCTACCCTACTTCTGTGATTCTAACCCAGCTCTCTCACGGCCATTTCCTCAACATTAGGGGCCACATCTCCTCATGCTGATTGTGGAAACAGCTTCGCTGGCCTTACCCAACCCAGCTACTTCCTCTCTGTGATCCAAGGAGGAATATGGTGGTTTGACTATGGTCTGCTGGACTAGGAGGTTGGGAGCAGCTCTTCTCAAATGGCTGGGAAGGTGTTTGATATACTGAATGATCCCAAGCTCTTAGTTTTCATTTGTTTGCAATATGTGTTGTACTAAGTTGCCTGTATAACACGTAATGTTGGTGCAGCCATGATCCTGTAGTTTGCAATGAGATTCTTTGACCCCAGCTGACTTCCTGCGCCTGGGGTTGGGGGCTGGACCCGATGATCTTCCGAGATCCCTTCCATCCCTATGAATGTCTATGAAATCTATGACAGTGCTCGAGTCATGCAAGCTATCCACCAAGTCTCTGTTATTCTGATCATGTCATAGTTCCCTGACTGTGCAAGGACTTAAAATTCTTCCTGCTGGTTTCCTAGGCTCTGTGCACTCTGTCCGGGAGTTACGCGGACTAGGGAACTCTGGGAGGCCCCTTTGCCCCAGACGCAGGGGGCGGAGCGAATGCTTACCCAATCCAGGTACCCGGACGAGGCGGCACAGTTAAAAGACAGCCCGGGATCAGACCCGGACCGGGGAACAGCGGGACCAGAAGCACCGGGACGGAAGCTAGCTGCCAGGAAGGGAGAGGAGGGGTGGATGCACGCTGCCCAGCGCGGAGCAGTGGGACTGGAGCAGCTGGGGCGAACGCCAGCTGCCGGCAAGGGAGCAGAGGGGTGGATGCACACCGCCCAGTGTGGAGAAGCAGGACCGGAGCTGCCGGCGTGGACGTCAGACGCCAGCAAGGGAGCAGAGGGGTGGATACACGCCACCCAGCATGGAGCCCGGACATTCTGGAGCAGTAGTAAGGCGAAGCAGGGACGCACAGCAAGGAGGCTGGGATCCGGCAGTGAGTCGGGTGACTGGGGCGTGCAGGAGCCACAGGATCCAGTGGGCAAAGGGCGGAGCGAACCCCAGTGCCTGCTAGAGCATTTGGACTCCAGGAGGTGGCCCCACTATACGAGAGCAGAGGGGCGCGGGACCCTTCCCCTGGAAGGGCTACAGGGATAGGAGCAGACCGAGTGGAGGAGACGGGCAGAACTTCATAGACAAAGGCCAGAAGTGTCAGGGACACTATGCCTCAACACCTCTGGTGACGTAGGACTGAGATTGCTTGGAAAAGCGATAAGGACGCTCATCCCGGAGGACTGGGAAAGGGTGTAGGGGTGGAGGAGCCCTCAGCTAGCTCATGGAACACCAGTCTCAACTTTGGACATTTCTGCACACGCCGCACAAAAATCCAACTGAACCAGGAAAACATCAAAGTCGTGGCAGGCGAGTGCGGCACACGCAGATTGGGCGAGAGAAGGGACTGGTTATAAAAAAGAACAGACACTTGGACTGAACAGCCAGACGAGCAATCGGCTCGTTCACACACTCATGTACAGGCACCTGAGCTAACTAGTCGGTTACTCTGATTTCTCAGGAAGAATGAACAGTTTTGCTGTTGCACACTCCTGCTTGCTCTTCATCCAGGTCACCAACTTCCCCACTTACCTCAGGTTTTTTCCTCCACTTTTCCTGTACTTTAGGCTAAATCTCTGCCAAATCAGGATTATCTCTTTTCAGGGTTTTTCAAAAAAGGAGTAAACACGGAGATAGACCTCAGAGCTATAAGTGTAGGCATTAATAACAATCTCCAGGCACCTTCAAAGAGATGGAATAAAGCAATCCATTTAATACAAAAAGTTGAAAAAATGTATTTGAAATTCCTTATATAAACAAAATCTTTTGGGAAGCAACCTATTAGATGTTCTTCCTATGAATGTCTCACTTGGTAACTGTGTGGAAAGATCTTGGCATATTGTACACTGGCAAGTTTATTCTTTTCTAGGATGTACTCAGAATTGTTTTTCCAAATGAGATTTGGTCTGTAACTTCTTCAGGAGCTGTGGCATATGATAAATATTCAAAAGGCAAATGTTTTAACTGTATACAGACAGTTTGATATGTTTCTATTCCCTGACTGGATGACTCGGTTTTCCTATACCAATGTTAGCTGGAAATGTTCTTAAGGAGCCGTGAAAATCACAGCAGCAATCAATAGCTCCTCCTTACTTCAGCTGCTCTCATAACCCCTGTACCTCAGCTGCTGATCCTCCCTCACCAGGGTCTGCTGCCAGCAAGAGGAACTGGCAGCAACTGAAATAGGAGAGGTGCAAGAACGCCCAACCTGCCCACAGGGCCGTAAACCTGCAAGGTTTTGGAAATCATGTTCTACAACATTCATTTGCAGTTCATTACTATGGTGGACCTTCCTGCCAATAAACTTCTTTGCTAATCTCTCTACAGAAAGCAAATATAAAAAGGGGCCAACAGTCTGTCAAAACACATTTGTATATAAGATTTATGACCATTAGCAGATCTTCTTAAAACATCTCCCCATATCCACAAGGATATACCTCGTACTGAGTCTCTGGAATTCAAAGGTTTCATTTTGTCTACCCATCATCATTTTTTTTTTTTTTAAACTAGAATTAGGTAACCAGAGCCCTTCACTCAGAGAGGAGGACTTAAAAGACAACTTGATGTCCCGTTAAATGCATGAATAGTAGCAACCCATAAATCCTCAGTAATCAAGGAATTCATTTTTAGAAAGTTTGCACTTTTTGAGCAGAAATATTTGACAGGAAAATGTACCAGTAATTCAACTCACATTTTAAAGGCAGCTCAAGTTTTAAGTAAGAAGCACTTTAAAAAAAAATACTTTTAAATAAGAAGAGAGAGTTCTGACTAATGTTTTCAATATAACAGTTATTCAGCTATTAGGCCACTTACTTCAGAATCGAAAAAAGAACCTCAGCATCAGCTAAGGGCCTCTGGTTACCTAATTCCTGATTTATTATCCATTTACTTAGAGTAGAGGAATTGCCTCTTTTCTTAGTCTCATCTCCAGTTTTCTTCTTTATTGTTTACCTCTCTTCCTAGAATGCTGATGGGAGAAATGGCTCCACATTCATTCAGCTGGGGCAGTCTTTTTAACCTTGATGGCTTAGGTGACAGCAAAAGAAGCACTGCTACAGAAGAGAAGTTTCTCACCTGTATTGAATTTCATGAGTGTAAATCTACCAAGAGCTAACCTAATCCTCCCAACTAAGGGTGTTCACAGCACCCGTTATTTTTATTATCTTTCCCTCTCTCAATGGCCTAGTACACACACTGAGAGGGAACTCTGCAAGATGAAAGACGGACAACTGGTCTACTTGTGAAACCTGTAATACGTATGGGGAAGGGGATTTCAGTCTGTAGTGACACGGTGTCTTTGTTACAAACCACCATTTCCTACTCAGCCCCTGGAAGACCACACACTTGTGCACTTTCACCAATTGTTTTTAATATTTGTATAATAGTTTTAAAAAGTCAAAAGTCCCTCTCCCTCAGGTCAACAAGGCAGACGTAATAGCTCAAACAACTTCTCCCAAGATTTACCCGGACAAACATACATGCACAATCTTTCTTGGGCCAGAGCTCTACCACTCCTGTCAGGCCTGAGAACACTATCAAGAAACAAGCTGCACCCACTTGCTCTTGCTCCCCCTCTGCATGCATCAAAACCCAACAATTTCATAGACATTAGGGCTCAAAGGGACTTCAGAAGATTGTAGAGTCCAGCCCCCTGCCCCAAGGGCAGGAAGCCAGCTAGGGTCCAAGGATCCCAGCAAGAAAAGCATCCATAATTAGGATAGGTTGCATATTCAAGGCCACTGTACATCACTTATGCTAGGCCCTGGCACATGCAGGCCTCTTCTAGCTGCTGTAATATCTATATTTTGATCTCTTCCTATGTCATACAGCTGCAATTCTCTCTGATCTCACTTTAAGTGTGCTTGTTTTTCTGGTTTACATGTATGCATCACAAGTATCTTATCATGCTGTATTGTACAGTTTGTGAAACAACTATGATGAGTTGTAGATAGTCAAGCAAGAACGGTAATTAATCATTGATGCCATGATTTTTTCACTAAAAACATTCCCAAATACCAGTTGATACTAAGCCAAGTAAAATAGCTACAAATTAAAAAAGTTTTAATGGAGTGCACCCCTCAGCAAGTTTGCATCTGCTGTCTGGCGGAGGGAGCTTACTCTGCTGCTCCCTCCCTGCAGGGAGTGAGTGGTGGTGGCAGTGGTCAGAGCAAGCAGACCCCACTGCAGTCCCCTGGAGCCAGAGGGGGGAATAACCCCCCTCCCTACCTTCCACCTAAGAAGCCATGCCAGTTGGCCTCTGGCCCTGCCTCTTCTGCTGGAGCAGCAAAGGGGGAGTGACACTGTCAGGGGATGCAGCCCCTATCATGGTGTCCCAGAGAATGAGCCTCTTCCCGGCAGAGGGACCATGCTGTGGGTGGGGGGACCATGCTGCTGGGTAGGGAGACTGTGCAGGGCAAGTGGTGGCAGTGCTAGGGGGATTTGGGAGAATACTGCCCCCTTTGAGCCCCGGTGCCACCACCTACCCCACACAGTCCATGGCAGCTCTGACCCCCACTCACGGTCCCCAAACTGGGAAGAGGCTCATGCCCCCTAGATACCAGGACAGGATTTGCTGCCCCGTCAGGGCCATACCCCATCACCGGTCCAGCAACAGGGTCATGGGCCCAGCTACAGGCCACCCAGCAGGGCCCCTTAGGTGAGGGGCAAGGGGGGGAGGTTATTCCCACTGGATTAGGGGGTGGGAGGGGGCTTATTTCACTGCTTGCCCCGCACAGGGAGCAAGCGGTGGTGGCAGTGTTCAGGGCGGGTAGATCCTGGTTGCAGTCCCCCAAGGGCAGTCAGGGTAGAGAGCAGAATAACTCCCTCCTTTCCCACTCTGCCCAAGGGGGCCATGCCGGCCAGTGTCTGGCCATGCCCGGGCCCCACTGCTGCAGCAGCAAGGGGGGAGCATCTGGCAGCCCCTGACTCGGGTCCATGCTGGTGGGACAGGGAGGCGGGTTCACTTGAGGCTACTGGCAAAGCTGGCCATGCCACCCCAGCACAGTTTCCCTGCAGCCAAAGGCAGCTCTAGTATCCCCCTCCCCACGCCGGCACTTGCCTTGAGCCACTGCAGGCATGTGCCTGCATTTCATGAATGTCTATTCACTTGAAAAATCGGTTCAATCTAGACAGGTTAGACTAACCTGCAAAGATTGAATCAATTCAGGCTCCATCTTTTTTAATGTCTATCCCTAGCCATAGAAGCCAGACCACCCTTCTTTCTAGGATCTGGAGATGGGCATGCCTAAGACTGTTTGAGAAGTGACTGACAAACCATGAGTACAGATACCAAAGGAGGCAGGAAGTGAGGTGTCATAGCACCATTTATCCACTAGATTTTCACACCAGCACATGGGGAAACAGACAAAGGAGTCAGCCCAAGAACCCAGGGGTGGGGGAGATGTTTTGCTTACTATCTTAAGTAAAATATACTGCTGATTCATTCTGGTTGGACTTGCCCAAATTATTGTCTTCTCCCCTTGCAAAAGTTTCACTTTATATACAGAGCCACTATTTCTGAGAATGGAAGTTCTGCCATTTAAAGTAAATACTGGCTTCTAGGGGCAGGATTTAGGTTTCTCAGATTTCTGGGTACAGACTTGAGACAGTGCATTTGCTGGCTTAAAGAGAAGCTGTGGATACATGAACCCTGCTTTTTTCTGTCTATCATGAGCAGAATGATTACATTTGTGACCTTTTCTCTTTGCTTCAAAACAGGAGATATGTAGAGGATTGTATCTGTGCCTTTATTTGAAGGTGTGTACCTTCTGATTCTCTCACTACCTGGCAGCAACAATAAATACTAGCTGATGTCAGATGATCAATATCTCGTTCAAGGAAAATCCACATGCTTATAAAACAATGTTGCCTATATTCTACACCAAGAATCTATGGAAATCCCATAAAGTAATATGTTCTCTGGAACCTCAGGTTCTTGGCTATCAGTATCACCATCCAAGTAAAAATGCCATTCCTCTGGATTTTGGACAGAATGCAGTCAGCAATATCGTTACAGTTGTGATTCAGTCTGTGCTTCTACCCTTTTTAGAGCTATGCAACTCCATTGCAGTCAACAGTCAAAGCAGGTTAAGTGATCACAAGACGAAAAGATCACAAGAACAACAAGTGTATAGTTCACCTCCTTAACCAATGCAGTCCCTGATGTGAACCATAATGGTGTGTTTTATGATACAGTAATTGGACTGAAACCAACTTACTGCATATTCCAATATTTTCAGAAACAGATTGCAAAGCTGCATGTGAAAATTGTGCGCAGAACACAAACAAGAAATCACAAGTAAAAAACTATTCCATTGCTGATAAAAAAAAATGTAGTTTCATGCACAATCTTTTCTTTATTTTTTTTTTTCAGTAGAGTTGCAAATACAATGTTGCTATTGTATAATCCTTTTACCAATCCGGGGTATTGGAAGAAAATTCCAAACACATGAAAAGCAGAACACCATGTGTTATCAAGTGGAAAAAGGCAGCAAGAGAGCAATACCAAGTTACAGACAAGTCAGCAGATGAGGTAATAGTGTCATTAGGGAAACAAGATAGTAAGTTAGACACACCAGGCAGTCAACTAAAGGAAAGCAATATCACTTGTCACAAATTACACAAATGAAAACTATGCACATTATTAAACATCTGCCTGATGTACCCTAAAGGCCTGATCCACTTGTGACTGAAGTCCATGGGAGGCCTTCCACTGACTTCAGTGCAAGTTAAATCATCCCCAGTGAGTTTAAATGAATTTAAAGAAATGCAACATTTTAATGGTGCTGGGGTAGAGGTGTTTCTTGGAGCCTGAAACAAATCATGAGCGGGGGAAAAAAAGGCAAAACACATTAGCTGAGGAGGAAAAGGTTCATATGACAAAAGAAAGGCACTGATCTAAAACAAAACATTTCTGCATTTTTGTACCACAGCTTCCTTAGTTGGGCCTTGCTCCTTCTTTGAGGCTTTTAGTCTGTACTGGAATTTAAACTAATACTACTACTATTGCTAGCACTTCAACAACTTGAGGTAAAACCTGGCACTTCAAAAAGCTGTCAATTGTTAAATACTAAATGTTGCTATCATTTAAAATAATTGTAAGGAGGAAGTCATCCAAAAGGAATAGTCTCTCCCAGAAATAAATCTTTATCCTTCCTTTCTTTCTAACAGAGGGCAATAAGGTTGGATACAAGTACTCACATAAATTAAACAGGGAGGGGAGAACAATCACTATATTCCTGGCCTCCACAGCCAAAAAGCAGCACTGTGATTAAATAATTGAACTGTCTCACCTTGTGCAGTCAAGCTAAATTCCAACAGGAGTAATTAATCTTCATACAAGTTCTCTAAACCCTACCTTGTGTATACTTGTATTCCTAAAGAAAAACATTTCTTCATGTTGCCCATTTCTTTTTCAAAGGTGTAGGGTAGGGAATAGGACCATGAGCAGTTTAAATCAGATCACTGGTAATTAACAGACTGAGAGGTCATTAACCATGTTAGTCTGAAGCCAGCCAGGGCCTTGTTACACCTTACACTGTAAGCCACACAAATATTAATTGGCTTAGCATTGTTCAGCTTAGTGGAGCAGTCGCACCTTAAGGTGAAAAGTCATCTGTGACCGTCCTTCACTTCCATGGCTCTGACTTGCCACTAGAGGCTTGGCGGGCAGGGGCGGGACTGCTTCACAGCTTCTGCCAGGCAGAGCAAGCACCACAGCCCCAGAGCACCCAGCAGCCACAGTGCCTCCTACTGCTACCCCGACTGCCTTGCTGCTTCTACTGGGCACAGTGAGTGACAGTCTGAGCAGCAGCAAGAAGCACCACAGCCACCAGCTCTCCAGGTCTGTAGCACTTGCTCTGCCCAATGGAAGCAATGAGGCAGTTCAGGCAGCAGAAGGTACCGCAGTCGCTGGGCGCTCCAGGGCTGCAGCACTCACTCTGCCCAGCGGGAGCAAGGCAGTCCAGGTGGTGGCAGGAGGCACTGCAGCCACTGAATGCTCCAGGGATGCAGTAAGCAGCAGGGCAGAGGCACCGTGCCTGCCCCACTGTGCCCTGGCATCCACACTCACCCCAGTTCAGAAGCAGCTTCTGCATCCTGGGATCCTAGAAGATTTCAGTTTGGGTGGAGCAGCTTTGTGGAGAGGCTGGAACAGAAGCAAGATTATGTGGATCAGAGATAACTCTGCTCTGCAGTGTAGTAACTTTAAGCCACAGGGGCGACGCATAAGGGGTGCACATGCACCCCCTGAGCATGGCAATGCACCCCCTATAAAAAGGTACCCGTGGGTGGTCACCACTCGCCACCCCGCCACCAACACTACCAGCGGCATCTGCGGACAGTCCATAATCCCTGCTGGCTGCTGCCAATGCTGCCAGTGGCAGCTGCAGGTGGTTGCTGACCCTTGGTTGGTGCTCACTACCCCACCCCACCCCACCATGACTGCCAACAGCGCTGGCAGCATCTGCAAGAGCTCCCCTGCTTACCACCACTGTGCTCCCATTGCTCCTGCTGCTGCTGCACTCCCGCCACCGCCATGCCCTCCCAGCTACCAGGGGCACACGTCATTCATGTTAAGACAAATAACAAATGCTTTATGCCACATAAAGGTACTAATGTACAGTCAATCAAGGGATTAAGAGCACCAGAAGCTGCCTGTGCAGCTGATTAGTATTAGTGCTAGCTTGAGTTTGGAGCAGTCACATGTTCAGGCAAGTAGGGGCCTGGAGAAACTGAAAAATAAAACCCACCCCCCCTCATTCAGGCTTTCCCTTTATCCCCCACCCCATGGGGCTCCATCCTGCCCCTCTGGGCCAGTGGGGTAGAGGAAAGCTAATGTTTACACTAACATGTAGCCTAGAATGGGTGACCCGGGTCAAAAATAAACCTAGAGTGGCATAACTTTAAGCCATCTAAAAAGTGCTTAAAACTAGTTTCGGGTGTTAACATGTGGACAACCTAGCTATTTAAAAGTAAATCTGTAACAAGACCTTAAGATATATATGAGAGAGCACAAGCTTCCGTGAACTAAAGGTTACTCCACCAGATGCTGTGAAGGGATGGGCAGAAAGAGCAAAAGGAGAGAGAAATTAGAATACAAAAGATAAGTGGGGAGGAGGGAGATGGAGATGGGGCAACGCTTGGAGAGAAAAGCAAACAACTGCTAAACCCATAGGAACAAAAGGGGTCACAAAAGTGAATCCAGGTAACAAGGTAAGAATCCATAGTCCCTGTCTAAGCCATATTTAAACCGCATCCAGGCTGTGGATGATTCCTTGTTCCACATTTTCCCAGTCAAACTGTTTTTTAAATAGTTTTGCCTGGGAACAGCATTCCTGAGGTCACTGAGGGAGTGTTCAGGGAGGTTGAAGAGTTCAGCCACAGGAATTTGTGTCTTTCTACAGTTCATTCATTCTTACCTGTAGATTTCCCTTCCTGTCTGTCGTAGACAGCAGAAGGGCATCATAAGCAGGTGATGGTGTACATAATATTGCTAAAGATGCAGGTAAATGAAACTTGGATGTTGTACTTATTGTTATTAGTTCCACTGATGGTGTGGTCTGTATTGATGTGGAGACACGGAGGGCATTTGGATTCATTGCAAGGCCTGGTGCTTCAGTGAGCATGGGAGTTCATTAGTTTGTTGTTTGAGAGACGCCATTTGAGGTTGGAGGATGTCTGTCAGCAAGGACAGGTTTGTCCCCAAAGGCTACCTTCAGATGGTCATCCTTTTCCAAGAGAGGTTGTAGGTCATTAATGATGTGTTCTTTGCGTTCAAGCTGTGGGCTGTAGGTGACTGCCAGAGGGATTCTGTTGTTCTTGTCCTGGGGTTGGTATTGTAGCAGGTTGGAGTGAGGTCAAGTCTAGCTTTGTCAGTCTGAGTGGTTAAAGTTTGGGGATTGTATTGTAATTGTAAGAATCCCAGCTCTAGATAAGGTGTTCATCCTGGTCAGTGGGGTCAGAGTAGATCAGGTTGTAACAGAGCTTGGCTATAGACAATGGATCTAGAGGTGTGCTTAGGATGAAAGCTGGCATCATGACTGTGACAGACAAAAGGTTTCTGATAAAATGAGGTCCATATTATAAAAATGCCTTCAATACACCTGAGGTATACCGGGCTGTATGCCATTCAAATAAAACATCAAGAGGATTAGAAGGAGCAGAGGAGGGCCATGTGCATGCATGTGTGCACGCACAGATGAACACACGCACACAAATACATAGTAGAGCTTGAAAAGAAACAACTCCCCTTTCCTCCAAAAAAAATGAAAAAGATTCCTGCTACAGAACTTATTTCACTTGGGGTTTGATTTTGTTTGACATAGAATTCTTCATAACAGCCATAGTCTAGTGTTACAGTCTCACCTGCAGTGTGGGATACTCATGTTCAAGGCCTGATATTCAAACAGGCAGAAAAGGGACTTTAGCTTCAGTTTCCCATGTTCCAAGACCACTGTCTTATTTAATACTCTGCAGTCTCTCTTGCACACGGGTTTCAAAAGTCCACCATGAATTAGAGAGCACTTTCCCAGTGAAAGCATAATCAAACCTGGAACATTCTTATGAAAGTGTTTGATTATAATTAAATTAGCACATTTTGACAAAAAGTTGCCCAAAAAATTCCTCATCAGCTCTAGTTAAGACTATAATGACCAGGGATTTGATGAAAAAAAGAAAAAAAAGAAACTGAAATCACAGATACAGCCACATGCTCTAAATCCTCTTACCTGCCCTTCCCAAGGCAGAGGTGAGCAGTATTAAGACCTACTACACTCATTATGCTGAGGCCTTCATGCTAATGTGTTACCAGTTTAAAACCCAATGAAAATTAGGGATGGGTCTGAACTACAGCTCAAAATGAATCAAAACAAGAACAGAGATAGGCAGAAGGTGAAATTGTTGTGTCTTCTGCATGATAATGTAAAGCTAAATGTCATATGAAGTTGGGTCTCTTTGATGCTCAGACCTAGCCATGGATTCCCTAATAATCTTAATTTCAAAATTCATAGCCAACTCCTCCAGGAACACAGCATCAGCTTCATCACCAGATAAGCAGATTTACAATAAGTGTGACACCCATTCTGTTTAAGAGAGGATGAGATGGGAGCTAATAGATGTGTTTATACCTGAATTGTATTAATGTCCTAATCAAACAGCTCTTAATTTATTCTTTTCTAGTATTAGGATTACTTCTGCCTTAAATCTGCTTTGCATTAATACCTGAATTAATAAAAAGTGAATAATCTAAGCTCTTGGCCATCGGGGAAGTATTTGCTGCTGAGCACAAAGGCCGGCAGCAGAATTTTTTAAGAAACCCACCACTGGCTCTTCCCTCAAACTTCCCACAGCTCTAACCCGGCACTGGAGACATTTTGTGACTTGTACTTTCCTTAGGGAAAAATAACTAAATCAGATGTGTATAGTTAAGAGGCACCTTGAGTGGCACTATGGAGCAACGCAGGGAGAGGTCAGGGGGAGGAGCACCGCCATTCAGACTCCTCACTGCAGCCTTGACCTTCCCTCCCACCGGTCTTCACAGACAGCATCGCTTTCATGTCTGTTACAGTTATAAAAGTGTAGAAGTAAGGTACACTTCCCAATTTAGCCTTTTTTAAGCAGATTTTTAAAACACTCCAGCTGCCTGTTAGGAGCTTCAGGAAACAGAAGAGGGCGGGAGGGCAGCAGAATATGCAAGAGATCCAGAAGCAGAAGAAAAAAAATATTAAATTTTCCACCACCCAAGGTGTATACTAATGGACCAGTAAAACATACCCTGAAGTACCTTAATGCTTTAATATTAAACCCTATGCACCATGACCATCAATGTCTGCACACTGTAACAAAAGCTTTTTTTTTTTTTATCCTGACCAATATTCTGGTTTTTTAGCTTTCCTGACTTTTTTCCCCCCATATTTTCTACTAAAGAATGGCTGAAGCGCAAGCCACTTTCCAATCAAGGTGCAATGCTGCCCCCTAGAGTTGTAAGAAAAATCCTTTTAAACAGTCATGAAACAGCTCAGAATCATCCCTTCGTTCCAATACTTCTGATCAGATTTCTGTAGCTTGTTTCATATTTATCCTCTGGACTAAAAGCTGATATGCATACAACGGTTGTCAGATTTAATCTGGTTTACTGGCAATCATTGTGGCAACTTATCCAAATAGATGAACTATGCACCGATTACAAAAACAGACAAAGGGTTTCTTATGTTTGTGTGGTGGAAGGTTCCTGCTGATAAATTAAACCATCGCCCCTTAGAGACATCTGAAATAAGGAATGTTTCATATAGCTTTTAAAATCCTAAGGCTCACTCAAAAGATATTTACTGAAGAGCAAAGCTCCAGGAAATCAATGCTGGGGTCTGACAGGCATTCAACTACCAGAAAAAAAATGCATTTTATTTTAGATCACCCTTTAATCTTGGTTGTGAGAGTAGAACCGGACACTTACAGCCCTGAAAATAATGGTACTGTTGATGTGCTGTATCATCAGCAGCCCCTTTCCCATATGGGATAAAATTTAGGCTATAATTGGAAAGCAAAATTACTCAAATGATTTACTATGAAAAAACTATACAACTGGAATGGTATTGTTACAGTTCTGTCTGCTAGGGCTCTCTTGTTGATCACTTGTAAAGACATAATGTATGACTTATAAAAGGTTTTCATTTTCTATGCCAAAGGGTCCTAGTCAGCTGTTTTCCCCAGCTTAAAAAGATGCATCAACACAAACAGAGAAAACTTCCTTTTTCTTTTCATTAATATTGTTTCCTATTAACCTCCAGGGGGGGAAAATATAATCCTGTAACTCCCAGACTGTTTTCTTTCAATACTGACAGTCAGAAAAAAAATATTAAAAGATGGATTTAAACAAAATACAGATATGGATTGCAAAATACCCTTCTCTCGCTTATCAGCATTCTGCAACTTAGTGTTTCAATTCATTTAGGGGCTATATCCAAAAGCAGGTCTGGATTTATCCCTGGATTTTATCTTAAAGCCCTGAGAGCTCAGGGCTATTCATATCTGGCCCAAAGCCAACCCCTATCTTTAAAATAAATCAATCAATCAACTAAAAATTTCACGCTTCAAGTACTTGTCTATTTTTCATCCTGACTGAATTGTATATAACAGCTTCGTTCTCATTACCCCACCTACACTGGAGCATATTGCTTAGTTCTTTCATCATTCTGTAACAATCTAAACTCCTTCCGGCTCCAGGTGATAGTTCAAATGCATGGGACCAGATTTCCAGATGATGTCAATCGGCTGGCTTCAACTGAAGGGTGTCAATTTATGCAAAATGCAAATACAGCCCAGCAGCCTACCAAAAGACGTTTGTGTCAAGCACGTAAGGTCCTCTACGCATTCCAAACAAGTTACATACCTACAGATTATTTCACCTTTTCAAGACTGGGCATACAGATAGAGGGACTACTAGAAAGGGGGACAACAGCTAATCCCTGCAGCCTGCTCTCACAAAGTGATTCTGGATCTGAAACAGAGAGGTCTTAAGCAATGGTCTGACTGGCATTAAATTACAGTCTGAAAAGCCCAGGTCCTCATATGATTAATTTTATTGCTTTAAAAAAAACAGGAAAGAAAAAAAAAGAATCAAACCTCAGGAAGGGGAAAAGTTTTAACCCTATGGACAAGAGACAGATGAATTCTCAGAAAGCCGCCTGTGTTCAGCATTCAGAAAGAGAGAACGTTTCCTTCTTACTAACTGGGGTGTGCCAGGAGACAGGGCACTGAACTTCAAGCCAGGAATCCTAGTCTCTTCTTCGCTGCTCTCCTCCTGGATGACCTTGTGGTACCCAGCTTCTCCCTCTCAAAGCTGGGATAACAATACCTCTGTAAAACACTTAAACCATGAACCAAAATCATCATCAATGGCACTTCCAAATATGCCACACTGCTCCGCAAAGGTTGCCTACTGAACTAGACACATTATAGCCATGTAGGCACAGCACTGTGGATGAACAAATGGCAGAGTCATTCTGCAGTTTTAATTAGCCCACCCAAAAGCCACATGGGTGCAGCGGCACTGTTTATAGTTTAAGAGACATCTGTTCAGAGCACTCTAGTATCACTGCTGGGCACAGTAAGTTTGTCAGGTAGGCATTGTCTTATAGGTCTCTGAAGGGAATGTGCTAAGGAGGAAAGGACAGCACAACCCAAAATATTCATGTCCAGGTGATCCACAACCCAAGGAGCTGGTTGCCAATTTAAGAAGCTACTTGGCTGTTTGCTAATACTTTTACTTCAAAGGGCTACATCTACATGTATGGTGGACTATGGAGCTGTTACTGCACAGTTACTTAGTACTTGCATAAACAAGTACTAAATGACTATGCAGTAACTGCTGTTACTACACAGTACCATTGCTGCATGGTTTTTTTCCCCAATGCTACTGCGCAGTAGCAATGAACTACTGTGCAGTACCTCATTACTACTACTTGTTGCAATTAGCAACCTAACCCTGCTAAGTATCCAGGGCACTCCCCAGAACGGCTCTCGCTTGTAAATAACCCACAAGAAATCATCATTCCTTTTAAAGTAGACTGTTATAAAATGTATCTGTAAGAAGGTTTAAAAACATGTTTGGCTGGTCTCAACCCAGATCCTAATTTTGCATTATTTTGCCATGCTCTGTTCAGTATTTATTGAAGCCTTGGCTAGAAGGGGCCTAAGATAATGAAAGCAAAGTGCTCTGCTGACAAATCTGATCCATAAATAGGTTCCGCAGTGAAGTGCAAAAAGAATTTTTCTTTCTACCCAGGTTACAGGTGCTTGGAGTTGGTGGTTGGCAGGGGCCTTATTTAGAGCAATTATGGCACAAGAGTTGTATCAGAAATGAGCCTTGTACCAGGCCCTAAAGATGGTCCAAAGCCAGAAGTTATTCTCATTACACAGGAAAGTTTGTTCCACAGTCAAATCCCTTCATCTGATAGCCCATTATCTCAGTCTCATTTACTCTGTCCTGATCTTTGTGAGATGAGAGTCCCAAAGAAGTACAGATTTGCTAGTGAATCATCCATGGAGATTTAAGCTCTGCTGCAACCATGTTCCTGAGCAACTGAGGGCTTTGAAGTACTGAAAAAAATGCCATAGACAGGGAACAGAAGTGGATTGAGCCAACTGAGGCACTACGGGAGAAGAGTATATCTTCAAAGAGACATCCCACTGAAGAAATGAGCAGCTGTATTCTACCTGGGTGCCACACTCATTTAATTACAGTAATCTAGATCAAATGCACGGATTGATTGCTTCAATCAGATTGGTGTTTTGTGGAAAAGTAGATGTTACAGGCTGCAGGGTGAAAGAAAAGTACATTTTAGTAACTATCTGAACTCAATTATGCGGCTTCACATCACCTTAACAGAAAGCGTGGCGGTGAGGTGTCTGAGGGAAAGAAAAGGCATTGTTCAGCTACTCTTTTGAAGAATTTCCTTCTTCCATTTAGCATCATTTCACTCTTGCACAGATTCTGTTTGAGCCAGTTATTAATCATCCAGGAGTTAGACCCTAGGCAAAGCATGTGTGGACTCTAACTTGTCATGTACAAATAAGGAACACTCAGCTTATCAGGATACAAATTACAACATGCTAATTATGTGTGGGAATAGTCAAGTGAAAAAAAAAACTGCATGTATAAAATCAGAAATCTGATTGGGGCCATCCGGTCATTTAGTTTCAATAGTAAACTAGACAATTCATTGTGTTCTGTATTGTTTTTCAGCTGTTACACCAGATTCTAGATAAAGAATATTTAAAAACAAAAATATAATCTAGAGAGAAACTCAGACCATTTAGGCATGGGACAAATTTTGATTTGATAACACTGTGGATGTAAGACTTTTTTTTAAAAAAAAACTGATACGTAGAGTACTCAACACCATTTTTTTCATTATACAGGCATACCTCGGAGATATTGCGGGTTCGGTTCCAGACCACAGCAATAAAAGCGAATATCGCAATAAAGCAAATCACAGGAATTTTTTTGGTTTCCCAGTGCATATAAAAGTTATGTTTACACCATACTGTAGTCTATTAAGTGTGCAATAGCATTATGTCTAAAAAAACAATGTACATACCTTAATTAAAAAATACTTTATTGCTAAAAAATGCTAACCATCATCTGAGCCTTCAGCGAGTCGTAATCTTTTTGCTGGTGGAGGGTTTTGCCTCGATGTTGATGGCTGCTGACTGATCAGGGTGGTGGTTGCTGAAGTTTGAAATATTGCGAGAATTACCAAAATGTGACACAGAGACACGAAGTGAGCAAATGCTGTTGGAAAAATGGCACCAATAGACTTGCTCAACGCAGGGTTGCCACAAACCTTCAATTTGTAAAAAACACAATATCTGCGAAGCGCAATAAAACGAGGTATGCCTGTACTTAATTTAGCTTTTGGGCTTGTGCAGTTAAATATATATCACTCAAAATTCTCCCCCTCCCCCTTCTACAGCATTTCTAGGAGTTATATGACCTTTCATGGAAATATGGTACTGTTAAGTTTGTCTCCAGTAATATTGCAAATCACACACAAAAACCAAGTGCATCATACCAAGTATACAGGGAGAAGAATTCAATTAAAGACTTTGCCATACTCTAGTCTCAGTTCCATTGAGAACAACTGCAGGAGTTGAAAAATAGACAACAGGTTTTTTAATTATTATTCTTTTTTAAAGACCAGTTTTCCAGATTGTCTCCAGATGGTGGAATTTTATAGCCAATTTACCTATTCCCTTCACTAGAGAATATTGAAGTGGTTTTCTTTAGAAAGCTCTGGTATTTGCAAAATGACAAACTGCTTCTGATCAGGATGATCCAGTCAACAGAAATGCTTGTTTATTTAAACTGGTATTATGCTAAAGAATTAGGACCTAATGCTGTAGGCTGTTCAACATCAGCAGACTCCAGCAGAGCAGCTTGCAGGATTTGGGCCTGAGATTTCTCCCTGCCCATCCTCCCCCTGCCTTGCTTTCAAGGCTCTCATTTCACCTCATTTCAAGACCAGCAAAAATTAAGAGCCCAATTTCACACGCGTCTGCTAGAAAGATTCAAAGTTTGCAGATGTCCATTTTCTATTAACAGCTACAGCAACACAATGACCCTCTGCTCGCCAGTGAAGAGAGTAATTAAGTGCAGCAGGCATCTTTTTCAAAAATCTAATGGCAAAATGTCTAAAGAATATTCTCCAGATTAAAGCACAATATATCCCTCAGACACAAAACATTATTTGCAACAAGATTTCCTGTAATTTTGTTTCTCAGTCTTCCATTAATGATATGATGGTTTACTAGGATTTAGGCAAAGACTGAGTAGATGGGCACCTAAGAAACTATAGCTAAGGAGACATTAGACTGCAGTGGTTACTTGCTAGCAAATCACTCATAAAACACCTACCATCTGTTGAGCTTTTTGTACTTCAGTCCTGCTACCAAAAAAGGCCTTTCAGATATTTTTTAGTTCTATCAAATGAATACTTTTAAATCTCTAGGATCCTGTCCACCAAATTTTGTTGTAGAATCAGCAACCAAATTAAGTGTTCTGCAATATTCTTATGATCTTGAAAACTCATGGGTATATGGCAATGATTCTCAACCTTTTTAGCTTAAAAGACACCCCACAAACTGAAGGCACTCCTCCATAACTTTTGTGAATTGAGAGGCACCCCATTTAAAAAACTAACTGATATACAGTGCCTACCTTTGCTGAGGAGCTAGGCAGTGTGGGTGGACAGGAAGAAACAGAGCCTGAGCCTACCCTTATTTGCTTATCTCCTCACACCTGGCACCCTTCAAAGGATCTTGTAGCACCCCATGGTGCCCCAGAGCCCTGGCTGACAAACACTGGTATAAGATGCCCATTTACCATGTGAATAAGAAGAAACAAAGACAAACCATGTGCGATTTCCTTCAGCCAAAGGCCACAATGCTAATTGCAGGAAATGAGGCAGGGTAGAAATGGTCTAGTCAGTGAATACACATAACCGGAGAAACTAAGAGCATTATAAAACATCATTCCAGCTCACGAGAAAATTATGCTTGTATTGCAACAGCTTGATACTGGCACTCAGTTTGAACAACCATAGGTGCAAAATACCAAGCTCCACAGATCACCAGTAGATTGCAGGATACATCAGAAAACTCTACCCCTTCTTGAACCCAAAACAGAACAGGCTGTCTGTAGAAACAGGCATGAAATCCAAAGAAACTAATGTACACAGTAAAGTTACTGGGAAGAAGACAACGAGAAACGATCACCTGTAAAAGGTTCCTGACCTATAGCCACTAGTACAAAATTCACTATTTGTTACAAAAGAAATCAAAGAACACAAAGCTGGAAAAATCCTTCCTGTATTCAGTCATCTAACACACCGATTTTTAACCTGTGGTCCGTGATCCCCTGGGGGTCCACAGACTATGTCTAAGGGGTCTGCAAAAGACGACTATGATCAAAAGTATGTGAATACCCACAATTCCCATTCAAAGGGGTACACGCCTCCATTTGAAATATCCAAAGGCATCTGCAAATGAAAACAAATGCTAAAAACCACTGATCCAATGAATTCCCCAGGGGATCCTGACTCCTTTTTGTGGCAAATGGTACTTTGCACTAATGTAGAATTTAATGAAGTTATTTTAAATTCAATAGGGCCAAGAACTACAACTAGATGCTAAGCTCCCACTGATGTGAATATGAGCAGGTTTAGAGCCACAAGTCATCCTATATTTTACACACACGCGCGCCAAGACTGAAAATACAGTCTTGAGAGAATGGAAGCATAAGACATTGTGACAGTTTTACATCTCCACCATGCATTCACCCACCAAAGATTTTTGTCTACTGTAGGCTATAAGTTGGAATCACAGATAACAATTGTGTCTAGAGATACCCAAAAGCTGCACCCAAGTGACCACCAGAAAAGGAGAAAAGTTACAGAAGAACTAAACTAGCACAACCCAAGGACAATTAAACACCTTTGCAATGATTAAAAGTGATGAATGTTGTAGGAGATAATGAAGTGGAGTTAACTATTAGAAAATTTCTCCTTCATTCCTACAGTACCTACAAAGACTCAAGTGGGTGATCCTGTGCTTTTGTAATACATGACAGACACAAAATGGAAAAACACTGCAAAAGAGCAGAGGAGGCAACTTGAAACAATGTGGCATTAATATATATTAAAAAGTGTAGAGTGTTATACTGCAGAAGTTTTAAGATTCAGCATTTTTGCAAGCATAAATTTCAGAAATGCCCAGTGAGAAAAAAAGCAAGCTTGTAAGTGACAAAGTAAACATGGCCCTACCAGGGGCAATAGGGGCCCTAACAGGGGCAATAGGGTTTGTGATAAAGTAGGGTGGGGAGAGGAATTCTTGTCCAGATAACATTTAAAAAGGTGTGAACATTTAAAAAGGTGTGAACCCATACTTTTCACTGATAAATTATGTGCTCTACCAATACGCCCACTGCATAATCAGAAATATTCAGAACTTATCCAAAAAACAGTCAGACTGTCCTGAAGCCTCCGTGCATCACATTTTAGAAAATGTTCATTTACAGTACTTGAAATTTTTCAACCAGAAAAGAAGCTTAAGTTCATGTATATCCAGAGGGGTTGGGGTGGGGAGCACAAAGAAGGTGAGGGGAGAGGAAAGAAATGAAGGGGAGGCAATCATACAAACAAATCATCCATCTTTTTGGCTCTGCTCTGCCAGCAGCAATAATGCAATGCATAAAGCCTTATGTCCTATACTACCTGCCAAGTACAAAATCAGCACAGCACTTCCTCTCTGTCGCTGAGATGGAGGAACAGATAAATTTCTTGAACATGTCTGAACAATAAGTAGATGATGTAGTGCCTATCCCATTAGGAATCAGAGAAAGAAATTACTTGTAGTAATCTCTAGTGCATTGCCAATTTTCATAAAAATACACAATTTAACCCCCCGCCTTCCCCCAGAAAAAAATCCTAAAGTTAGCAATGGATATCTTCATGATCAGAGGAAGGAGGAAAATATCAGTGCATCTTGCATTGGTGGCTGGCCCAAAAATCTAGTAGCTTTCATGCCCACAGTAATGATCCAAAAATGGTTTTCCAGACTCCCAGCCTATCTGGGGCTGAAAGTGCAGAGTGTAAAGGGTTAGGATAAACAATGTACACCTCCCCTTTAAAAGACAAACACACAAACTCCACTTCTGCAAAGGGCACTTGCAGTGGAGCTGATGGGTTTACAGAAATCAAAGAACAGATTAGATGGAAAATCTCCCCTGAACTGGGTAACCTAGTGCATTTCCCCAGGGGATGTGTGTTTCAGACTCTTCTTTTGTTTGCCCTATAACTATTTCACTAAAATCAGCATCCGTCATTTCTGTCCCCCTGTCACTCACTATTCCCTGATATTTTGCCTTCCTTTCCCTTTTCTCATTGTTAGCCCCAGCTCCCAGATCTGGCAACCCGAACCATTTTCATCTTTCCTCCCATATTTGTTGGCAATTATAATACAGCTACTTCCCTTAACTCAAATCTTCACCAAAATTTGGCTCTCACTGTAAATCAATCCATTGTAAATCAGTCCTCCAGCTCCTTAATCCGTTTTGTTCCAGTAGGAACTGCATGAAACCCTCCTCAGCTGAAACAAGTGTTGCCATGACACCATAACCAACCGTGCAGATGGAAACTTGGTGCTAAAGAGACGGATCCTTTCAGCCCCTACAGGAAAACTGTAATATAAACAAAATCCAGGTTAAGAGAGCTGTTTAGAGCTGTAGCCATTCTTTCCCTTTTTTTTTTTTCTTTTTCTTTTTTATTCAAAATGGGCCCCGTTTTTCAAACTCTTATCCCACCTCAAAACAAAAAAAAATTAAAAAGAGAAGAAACAAAATACTCGGAGAGAAGAAAATAGGCTCATATAAATTCTGTCCCATCTGACAATTAAATCCATGGGCATCTACAGTGTGAACTTGAACTAACATGTGGCTGTAGTAAGGGCAGAGTCTCCATAAAAGGGGGAGAGAATTATTTATCTAAATTTCATAAGAGCACCCGCCCTTATAGAACAAATTGCCTATGACCAAAGCAATTGGCTTAGATGTAAATGATTTCCAGCATGAACAGCACGGAGTTTGTGGCAGCTGGTGGCATTGACAGAATCAATATAAATTTGATAACTAGAAGAAGCTTGAGATGAAACACTCCCCTGAGGCCTTGTCTACACACACACAAAAGTTATACCATTGTAGCTATACCAGCATATGACATACCTGCAGCTCAGCCATACCCAGAGCGCATGCAGTTAGCCTAGCATAGAACTACAAGTACGGCATATTTTAGCAATGCAATCATCAACTACATTGGGCCAGCCATGTCATCCGGATGTCCAACTCCAGATTGCCAAAGCAAGTTTTATTCTCCCAGGTCAGTCAGAGCGTATGCTCAAGCGGAGGGTAGAGAAAGTGCCTCAAGGCCAATTTAAAGAAACGCAACATCAATGTCAACTCATGGGAGACTATCGCCCAGGACCACCCCAAATGGAGGAAGAGCCTGCTGTATGGATCTCAGTACTTTGAAACCTCATGACAACAGGAGATGGAGAAGCAGGAGCAACAGAAAAGGCATGTCACAAACCAAATCAAGAATCCAGCGCCACCCTTCCCACACAAAAATACATGTTCGAGCTTCAGTAGAGTCTGTTAATCCCGGATAGGCCTCATCAGCCTTCAGATACACAGATAAAGCAGTCATGGAAGGCAATCATCCTCAAATGAGACTGATTGTCAAAGATTAGCAACATAGGGCTGGAAGGGGCTCCCAGACAAGGCAATCCAGTTCCCTGTATTCATAGGTAGCCAGTTTCCCAAAGGGTCCACAAGAATGCCTGCTGCAAGCCGCCTCACCTACCCCAACCATAAAGCACTCTATAAAAACTGTACCATGCAGTTAAAGAGGGGAAGAGACAAGGAGTGCAGCAATGCTTTGCCACTGCAATGGCCAGAAATTAGTTAGGTTAAAACATGCTCACTTAATCTGGGGAGAGGACCACACCCCACTTTTAAAAGGAAGGAAAATGCTATGCCAATCTGACCCAGAACAAAATTCTTTCTTCACCTGAAATCCAGGCATTGTTTTAACTCAGACCAGGCAAGCCAAACCTAGTATGCCCCAAACATCCTTTTTCCTGAAAGGATTTTTGGTCTTGGTAAAAAGTCACACACTTATAAAAAAAAAATAATAATAATAATTATGCCAGTACAAATCTTGCTCCCTGTTGGCCTTTATTAGCTGCTCTAAGCCTTTTGGATAGAGCAGGTTATAAATCAAAAAAATGAATAAATAAATAAATAAAACTGTAGAAACCAGATCTAATTCAGGTGTAATTTTGTAGAAACAGATACTAACTGCCTGGTTCACCCTACCCACCTCTGCTCACATTAGGAGTTTATGGAAGTATCCATTTTCACACAACTTGCTCTCTTCTAGAAAGAACCACTTGTAATATATAAACAATTTTTGCATAAGGGTTTGAACCAAAGCCCACTAAAGCCAATTGACAATCAATGCCTTCAGTAGGTGTTAGCTCAGATTCTACATGTATGCCAAACACAAGGGGTGGGGCTCACCCCTATATAAGCCTCTAAGAAGCACTTAAAATTGAAATGAGGAAAAGGGAAGTAGAGAGAATAAGCCTTTGCACACTACACATAGTATATTCAACTGGCTTCCATATATTCCAGAAACAGCAGGCATGCTGGTAGTTGTTTTCAATCAATAAATAACACTAAGGTTGAACTGTTCACCTGCCACCTCATTACCACTCCCCAGCAGAGGTGGTATTATCTTTTAGCCTCAAGGTTACTTGCAAACAAAAAGTTACATTTACAGAAACATCTATTTACCAGCCTTTTATTTTACCTTTATTTCCATTATAGACAGCAGCAGTATTTGACACCCACAAGGACCCTTCTCAGCAGGACATTATATATCACACCATAGAAATACATAAATGACAAATTATCCCTGATAGCACTGTGTCTCTGTTGACCTGTTCAAGGTTTAAAGGCAGCTGGCAATTAAATGCCATGGCTACAGATCTGTTAAAGGCTTAGGGATGCCTGCATTTATATTAATCCAAGAGAATTGGACCTAACTGCATTTTGTAGATGTATTTCTCAACTGAATTCAAGTTCCATGCATTCTTATTTCTCTTATTGAAATTATCTCTCCATCTTTCTCTTTATGCATTATTGCTTAACAATTTGAGTTCTAACTTGTGCTGGCAATTGCTGGTGTAAATTAAGTACACTACTTTAAAAAATACAACCTGCCAGGGACTAAGAAAGTGGAATGATATCATTTGCCATGAATCTACAATATTTATAGATGTGTAAACAGAATTGTGCCATAGAGTATTACAAGGAGCTGAGGAGCAGCTGATTCTACAAAAAAACAAAGGCAACTGACCTTTAATACAGTTTTTGTGGGTCTTTTTAATGTTGCATGCATTTAAAGAAATGAGAATTTACTTGTTCATTGGTTTAAATCTTAAATATTGATTTTTAAAAGTTTTAATAAATTCACATCCCCTTTTCTGGAATGGGTACAGCAAACACATGAAAAAGTGCTATGTGAAAAAGTTCCTACAAGTGGGCTAAATTATATCCTCCCCTCAACTCAATCTACAGGCAGCAAATCAGGAATGATTATAGGCAATGTCTTTTTACCAAACACATAGGCTACATTTTCCCAATATCCCTGAGGGTGCTAACTATGCAACCAGTACTAATCGACTGAGACAAGTCCACAGAGAGGAATACGCCTTACCCACTGAAAGGGTGAAGCAGCAGGGATGTGTCCCTAAAACTCTAGGAAAGACTGTGCCTTCCTGAAGTGCTGTACCCCATAGTGGTCACCTAAGTGGGAGTAAGAGATCTCTAATCAGAAATGTTTCAAGCTGTAAACAATAGGTAGGTCACAGCCAATGCTTGAGTTACCCAACTACAGGATAGGACTGATTCTACCACTTCCTTGGGACAAGGAAGTGTTCCTATTATAGAAGATAATACTGTAAAATATGACAGTTGATTGGCTGTCTTAAGGAGTATTCAAAGCTACATAAGCATCAGCTAGATTGACATGCATCATGGAGGGCATAGGTTAGTATCTCCTAAGCCAGCAAATTGTCAAATGCAAGTTCCTTCGGGATTTAGTGTATATATTTGGAAATGGCTAATTATGCCTTAACAGATGACGAACTAGCCAATGCTTTCAAGGCAAGTCAATAGGACTCTGGCAGGGGTTCAATGCACTGACTAATATTAATGTTATTATTAGTTTTCGCAGCGGCTAATTAACCAGATTTCACTATATCCTTATCATCTCAAAAAATGAAAGGCCATTGTTCTAATGATTCATGCACACAGCCCCCGTTCTCATGCTGTGTGTTTTAACACACTGTGTCATGCAACCCCATCCCTTATATCTTCATACAAATTTTGTCTTGCCTCAATGTAAAAGTTAATCCACAAAAAATTAGTTTCAACATTAAAAAAAAAAATCTTATAAACCTGTAAATTTCCTTTGGGCTTGAATATGTTTTTCAAGAATGGAGGAATTGTGAGGACTACTACTACTTAGTGCAACCTTGTATTTATTTACTTTTCCACTGTCATAAATTAAAAGGCCCCATAATATTAGCAGATAAGGCAGTTTTGGTCTTAGCCTTTAGGCTCTGTCAACCTTAGCAGCATTCTGAAACCCATCCTCTGTGTTGAAAATACATATCTAGCCCCTCAGGCTAGGGGCAGACATTCAAAAAGCCTAAGTCTGAATTAATTCAATCTTTGCAAGTTATTCTAACCTGGCTAGGATGAACTGGTTTAAAACCAGATAGACATTCTCTCTGGACTGAGGAGATTCAGGCACATGCTTGCATTGGGTCAGGCTAGAAGCCAGGGATTAGTAGAGTAGCCCTCCCTTCCCTTGCACAGAACTGAGCTGAGGTGTCATGGCCAGGCCCTGGCAGGACTCTCTCATTAGGAAGGTCTGCCTGCACTGCCTCAGGCTTTTCCCCACTGACTGCTCAAGGGGTAGAAGAGTTGCCAGCCCTCAGCTAGCACTCTGAGGCAAGGAGGGCATGGGGGGCAGGTGCAGTGCATGCTTCTGTTGATGACACAGAGCTTTTCAATCTCCCTCTGTGCTTCATCATGCTGTCTCCAGAAAACTGACAGGTGAGCAAGCCAGTACAGCAGGAAGCTGATAACAGTCTTTATCAGCTGATTAGCAAAACAATGGCCTCTCTCCATTGCTTTAAACTTCTTAAACAACTTACTGGCTGACCTGTTGATTAGCTGTTCTGTCTGCCTGTCTCAGTGAAATTGGAGAGAGACACACACACACACAAACCTCTCGGCATTAGCTAGCATACCACGTGCCTAGGGTCAATGGGGCTGGGGTTTATGCTGTAGAAGATGGAAGGGAGGGGGGATTTCCTGCTTGAGCAGTGAGTGGGGTAGGGCAGGGGGAAGCCAAGCAGACCCTACTGTGTCTGCAGTCTCTGTCAGATCCTTACACAGCATTAGTTAGTATACCACATGCTGGCTATGGTCCATGCCTTGGCAGAGAGGAGGAAGGGATCCCTGCTTAAGTAGTGAGTGGCAAGGGGCAAGGGAAAGCCAGCAGACCCTGCTGTGCCTGCATGTCTCTGCCAGAGCTCTGGCCAAGGAGCAGAAGGGAGGGGCCAGCCCTGCTGTGGAACAGAGCTCTGCCCAGGCCAGAGAGCATGCAGGGATGCTGGGGTACTCTTGTTTAACTTAAACCAGCAAGGGGCCTGGGACCGACATTGCATAAACTGGTTTGACCCAAATCAGTTAAATCTGATACTGCGTTCAACCAGATTCATCTGAAACTAGTTTGAGCCATTTTCAAACTGGTTTATGTGCACTGAACATCTGTTTTGTTACAGGTTTAAACCAGTTTATGTATAATGTCTGCCCCTAGCCCCAGAGGCAGTTGAACCCAACTCAGGAAGCTCTGCTTCAAGGCCTGAAGTTAAGGCTCCCTCAAGTTTGCCCCCATCTGCTGTGCATTTGAAACTCAGCCAACCTTTGCAGATTACAAGCACAGTATTCTTGGATTTCTCTCAACATCAAAACGTTGGACATTAATAGTGGGATTTTGAAGGCATTCAGTGTTGTGATCCTATTCAGGTCAATGGAAGTTACACTAGTCATTTCAGCCATAGCAGAACAAGGCCAACACTGCCAAGTCTGAAAAGGCTGACTTTAAAATGTAGGGTTATTTGTACTGCTGTATAATTTTTGCAATTTAACACAGGCCAAAAAGAGAAAATAATTCACATACTGTGTGATTCATTAACGTGATATGCAACAATCTTCAACACTATAGCCTGCTGTTTTATGATCAGCATTCAAACCATGCTTATTAACTAAATACAATGATAAACTTTGCAAGACAGACAGTTTTTCATCTCACTTGTTGGAGAAGAAAAGCTATGTGAATTTGTATGATAAAAATATTATCCATCATGTTCATTACTGTAATGCATACAAACCAACCAAGACTGGAGTCTCACTATACATTGTACAGACCCACAGTAGTAGACTGAATGCTCTTTGGGACAGGGAAAAATCAGCAGAGATGGAGAAGGGTTATAAAATAAGCAAAGAGGACAATTCTCTGGTAGCAACAGTGTGCTAATTCCCTGAGGGCAGTTAGGAGGGGATAAATTAGGTAGGAAGACAGGCAGTACAGAGCTGTGGTAAAGAAATTAAAAGGAGCAGGTGGACAGTAATGCCTAGGTGAAGAGACAAAAAGAAATGGTGGGGAGAAGCAGAGTGGCACCAAACAGCCTATCCAAACAAGACAGAGAAAGCCCAATCAAAAATCTGATTGTAGAAAAGTCTGAACTAAACATTTAAGGTGCCTGTTCTGGCTGTTTCTGCAGCTTCATGAAAACTGGCTGTTCTTCTTCCAAGGCGACCTGTGATCAAGGAACAGAAGAATCTTCCCCTAAAGAGTTCTGGCACCAGAGGTGCTTTATTTGCTGATTTCAAGTGCCATGGCACTGGATGACATAACTTAAACATTAAATATTCAAGTGCATAGCAATGGCTTTACAGTAAACATGTTCAGATTTCTATATATACATTACAGAAAATGACTCTGGAAAAGAATGACCAAAGTAGATCAAATTTTCAGTCAATGTCTGTTTTGTTTAAATAAGATAGGCACCAGGGTAAATTACAGGAAATACTATACAAAACTAAAACATTATTCTGAACCCCTGATCAGTTAACCCTAAGTCATTTGCATTCTAGGAAGTCAAATTTTCATTCACCTTTAAAAGCCTGTTTTAACTGCACACAAAAAACTAACCTTAATTACAGTTACAGGTTTGAAATAAACCAAATGGGTGAATTCATTCAGGTAAAGTAGCTAAAATGCTTACAACCTAAAATAAAACAAGTCACTCAAACCTAAATTACATATATATACTGTGCATTAGAAAAAAAATGAACAACTCCATTTCTCTGGTCCCTGACACCTTTTGCTCTTATAAGAATTATCACTGGCTGGAAACAGACATCCAGGGAGGTCAGGGGGAGGTTAGACTGAATTAAAAATGGATATCCAATCTAAGGTAATTGGGGATTGGGGGACTAGGAAGGGGACGGTTGGGGAGGGATTGCAGGAGCAAGCAGGCTCGAGGCAGTAATCGGAAGGGCAGGCAGGGTCCACAGGAAGAGTCAGGGGGGCAGATAGGGTGCGGGGGGGTGGGGTCCAGGAGGATTTCGTGGGATCAGGGGAGGGGGGCATTGCAGGGTCCACATGGTGGTTGGGGGAATGGGGAGCTCTCTTCCCCATCCCCCGAGGACCAGGGGCTATTTTGAGCCCTGCCCCAGCAACGTATCTCCTCCTTCCTGTCCCTTCTGCTCAGAAGGAAAACAAAGACCAAGAGAAAAAGAAAAGAAGACCTCAAGGAAGTCCAATAAGCACACAGAATAAAATATTTTGAAACTGTAAAATGACTTAAAATGCTTTAAAAAAAAAAGTAGACCAAAAGGAACCTTGTCATCTAGTCAAACCAGGTCCCTGCTCAAGGCAGGATCTAAACCATTGCACCCAACTGCTTGTCAAAATCTCACATGATTTAAGAATATTAAATATATATTTCCAAATATGCCTTAAATCACTTTAGTAGGGTTTATGTGTTGTAGCCATGTGAGCCAGGAAATATGCAAGCAATTATTTTTTGGTGATATATTTTATTGAACCAACTGTATAGTCAGCAGAGATTTTTTAAGTTCTGAAACTTTAAAGACTTTGGCTCTTGAGTGATTGAATATTGAATAATGGGGCTTATACAAACCAAACCTCCAAGGACTCCTAATCTACTTGCCACTGCTTTTGACAGCCAGCAATAATCCTCTGGAAATTAAATGCAAGAAACTTGGTGAACATGTGATAGTCATGAGAAGGCTATACTAGAAAGGACTCTGCAAGGGAGCCCTTGAAGGGAGCAAGAATTTCTGGGCAAATTCACCAAAATGCTCGCCTGTCTTTATCAGAAATTCTAACTATTGGGCCTGTGCACTGCTTTGTTTCATTTCTTCCCCCTGAATTGAACAGGCTGGAATTGAAACTCCTCATGCCCTATCCCAGAAGTCACTGAGTAACTTAGCTGTCTCTCTGAAGATAGGTGTTCTTTGAATTTTCCTAGACTTTTTTTTATCTAGGCCATACTCTCAGTAAGATACTCATCTTTTGCAAAGAAAAATGAATTGGTCAGACTAAAGCATATAATGGAAGAAAATCTTATTTTTACAAATGGACAAGTATCAGAGGGGTTAGATATAATCTAATTAAAAGTACCTGAGAGAAGAGATGAACTTTCCTACTTGATGCAAGTACCAACAGACAAGTTCCTATAGACCATGAATGTCGAAGAAGTGGCCTGTAAGCCAGATGTGGCCCACAGGACCCTATCATCCAACTGACTGTGCCATCCATCGGTCTTGTACTGGATCCAGCACATGCTCCATGCAGCACATGGGGCTGGGACTAGGCCTGTCACAGCATGCAGCACACAGGGTTGATTCAGGGTGCTCCTGGAGACTGCACTAGACCAGCCTCAAGCACTGGATCCAGCATGTGGAGTTGGTCCATGGGCCTGATCCGGCCCATGAACCAGCCCCATGCTACTCATCCAGGCTATGGACCAGCCCTGTACCATTCATATAGCCCACTGAGCCTGATGAGTTTGAAATCCCAGGCACAGAGAGGGCCAGATTAACACATAGGTAAAACTAGGCACGTGCCTAGGGCCCTAAATGAAGAAGGGCCCAGGTCTACTTATTTTACATATTATAATTATTGAGTGAAAAAAGTAATACAAAAATTTCATCTTCAGATGGGAACCTACGAGTTTGTTTGCCAGGGCCCACTAAAAGACTAATCCAGCCCTGGCCACAGACTGATAGGCATGAATGCCTCATACCTCCCGAGGCTGTGGGGCATGGCGACAGCCTGCAGGTGGCAGCAGGGGCTTGGCAGTAGTGAGTGGGGACTGCCTGCAGACGGCCACGGTGTCATTGGTGGCCAGCAGAGGGGTGGTGGCAAGTGCCAAGTGGTGATCAGCAATCACCCAAAGATGCTGCGGGCAGCATCAGCCGTGTGGTGGGGAGGAGGGGGTGGCGAGCTGCGACTGCCTGCAGACACCGCTAGCAGCATCAGCAGTATCCAAACAAACTACCTATCCCCAGTCTCTAGCATTTAAACCTAAACCTACTAGTTCTGCTGCCTCAGTACTTGGAGCTTGCTAAAAGTGACCACCACCTAGCTGTGCTTAGAAAGATTAGATTTATTTTTACCAAGAGATAGTCTACTATTCAAGAAAAAAGACAGAGAGAAACAGGTTCCATTTTTTTCCCTTTTCCCAAAATGTGATATACAGGGACAGCCTTCCTCTGAATTAAAACAAGCAAAATAGTACTAGAAAGAAAGGCTTAATATGTGAAAGCACACCGCACAATTCCAATAAAACATAACTAAATATGCTTCTCTCTTTTTACTCCATTTATTTCATTTTTATATTTACTTTTTTTACTTCATTTTAAATGAGCAAATCCCAAGGGAACATATGCTACTACAACATTATATGTAGATGCAGATGTTTAAATGTATAGGTACTACATATAATATCAATTAAAATATATTTTTTTATTATTATTTCCTCTCCCTTACAGCAAAGCAAGCCAGCAGGTAAACAAGAAAAACTACTGGCAGAAAGACAACAAGAATCTCTCCTCTCTCAGCTACTCGAGGCTGGCACAAAAGAGACATTTTCTTGCTATCTTGTAAAGACATTTCATTTTATATACACACTTTCCATCTTAATTGGTCATCAATAAAAAGCAAATGCTTCCACGGTACTTTATTGTTAGCCCTCTGGTGTCAAAATGCCTCTTAAAGGAAAGCCTAGTTTTTCCTTACTCACAAACACACAAACACTATCCATTTTGTTCTTCCCATGTAAGTTATGTGAGTGGCAATCACATCTCTTCTCATATGAGAGAGTAGTCTATAATATTAACTGCCTTTCTATTAGAGTAAAGTATGTCAGAGGTGCACCTCTCCTTTGATGAATAGTATGTGTGTGCACAGTACACCTCTTATACTGTCCATTAGTTTGCAGAGTGTTGCACTTACAGTTATGTTAGTCTTCTATTTTTTTTTCTTCCATGGTTAATGGTGCATGGGATGAATGTCTGAATCTTGAAATGGCATCTTATAGTGGTAATCTTTAACAAAAAAAAGTTTCCAGGAAAGACACAAAGGACCGCCTTTCTTACACTGTTCTCCTTCACAGGGAGAAACTAATGTTTTTGTTGCACTGTAACTCAGAATACAGTTACAACTTCACTAATTAGAGTGCAAAAAAAATGCAAAGCACACACAAAAGAAAAGTCTGAGACACATGCTTGATGGGTTATCATACTGCATTCAGTTTACTATTGAATTCTACTTTCTCAACCCTTCAATTTTGTTCATGCTATTGCTATACAATTGCAAAGTTTTAAGTGACGCCTGGCTACTACCCTTCAGCTTCAGTATACTGAGCTATAAAAAGATGGAAGTACTAAAAAAAAGGCTGCGAATTATGTGCGAGTGCACGCATGATTAGTTTACAATATTCTGCTGTTCCCTGCCTTTTACCATGTCAATATCCCAGACATACTGCATTTGAATTCCAGAATCCATTTTCCTCTTTGACGGAACATTAAAAAGGCCTAAAAGGAATTCCCGTCAAAATTGTCTCTTTCACACTGCAGGGAGAATATGAACGAATAAAAAATAAAAAAAAAAGACTTGCAATTCAGCAATACGGAGTCCCTAGCATGAATGCGCTTTTAGGACAATAAAAAAAAAACAAACAGGACACTAAACAAGAGAATGGGCAGTGGTATTTGTCTGATGCTCTCATGAATTTCTCTCCAATTTTGTTAGTGAATTTAGTGTCCATGAAAAGACTAAGCTTAGAACAACAAACCACTGATCAGATATAAAATAGACAGCAGCACTACAAGCTCCCCCTGTGCTGCCTTAAATGCGCTTTAGCTCCAGACATGAACAGACTGCATCTAGGAAGTAAGAGAGTAGTGTCATTCAGTCTTTGACCTCTCTGAAAAGACTGAACAAACATAGCCATTAACTCTAAAAGTAGTGATGGCTTTGTGAAGTGGACTCTTGTCTACTCAGAAATGAATTGGAAAAAAACTCCAAAAAGTCATTAAAATCCTCTCAAATAGTTCTCTAAAATATTATTAAACTTGAATGTCAAGGGACTTGTACCACATTTCAGGGGGCTAGGACCCCAAACTCCCAATGGGGTTTGGGACTGAAGACGGAGAGCTAGAGAAATCAGACAGTGACAGTCTGTCCCCACCTCACATCGACACACGCACGCATATTTTGGCAGATCTTTGATAGATTCAAAGGTGCAGTTAAATACAAACTGGTGATCAAACTGTTTGTAAAACTGTGTTAAACTGCATTAAAATTAATACAGCCAGGGTATCCACTTGTTCCCAAACCCCTTAAAAGGCTATTACAGAGATATGACCAAGTAAGCACAAAGACGCACTGCACTAAATTGTTTCTAACAAGTAATTGGTGGATTGTGACAGCTGTAACAGAAGATGAAGAGCAGTACATTCTAAAAGTGCACTTGATAGATGTATCAAATATTTCCATATGTGAAATGGCAGACTTAACAATGTATTTCCCTTTCCTCTGGCTAGAGGCAGCACATAGCTGTAATTAATCAAATGAACCACACAAAGATATGCAACTGCTGGGACCATCCAACACATGCAATTACTAAATTGTTTGTATAGCAGACCGTAGCAAAGGAAGTAGAAAATGGAGACCACTGAATTCAAACCACACAATTGGTAGATAGGCTGTACAGTATTTATATTACAGGGGATGGGAAAAATAAAAATAAAAAATCCTTAACTACACATTCCAGTGCCCAAAATAAGAAAGGGGTCAACACCCCTGGCAAACAGACTGCATCTGCACATGCAGTTACTGACTGTGATGTAAAACTCAGTCATGACATAGAACCAAGATTGATTCATTCACCCCGTGCACTGGTTCAACTTACTGTATGAACTATAGCGTTGTACATGTACTGAGGAAAAACATAAGCAGCTCACCAAACCATCCTGGCTGGCACTCTAACACAGAGGCAATACATCCAGTGAGAGACAGTGGCACCAGATCGCACCTTCTGCCAGTAAAACTAAACACTTATTCTTTTTTTTTTTTTAAATGAATGAGATTAGGGAAAATGGCATGTAAAGTCTGCTAAGCAGCAAGTAATAATTATATTAAAATTCCCCGGGCTTGTTGTTCTCTAGCTCGCTCCTCACTGACACTGTAGTGCACACCGAACCCTGGTCCCTTAAATATGTGGCAGTCACCGAATCAGGGAATAAACACCAGCGCACGACTTCAGTTAAACCACACAAAGTTAGATAATACTTGCAGGTTACTATTTAATTCACTGTGACTGCTTATCAGAGTGCAATAATCCACCAGCTGAAGTGGATTATTACACTTTACAAAATAAACAGCAAACACATCTATTAAAAAAATAAATAAAATTAGATAATTTAGGAGCGGGAAAAGGTTATGATTTAACTTTTTTAAAAGAATGTGTGTTTTTCCATTATAAAATATTTGACCAACTTGTATTTTCCTCTTGGGACAGATCCAGCACAGGCCAGGCATGTTATAAATAGAAGTATAAAAATGGAAAAGCAATTTTAAAAAAAACAAACAACTTTCTGACATTTTACTTGGAAAATAAATTGACCTTATCATCCAGATTTTTAAGGCTCTTCCGCAGAAAGCACCAAAAGTCCCATTTTCTGTGGGAACTGCCCTTTTAGGGAAGGTGGGGCAAAGCCATCTGCTGCTTTATTTCAACAGTTTTCAGCCTTTTTTGTGGTAAAGCAATGAAACCGTACTAATTACCGAAACAGGCTGTTCAGCCAGAGAACAGAGGATGCCAGGTTCCACAGAACCTTAGCCCCCATGTATTGCAACTGCAGACTTAGCTTGCAATTTTATGGGCGAGTGTTTTTGTATTTATTGATCTGGACCAAGTTCAGGTCCTATAGGAGGAATATGACAGATTTCATCTGTTTGACAGCCAAGTCTAATTGTATTTTCAGTCTGAAATGACCAAAGACAAAAGTGCATGTCTAGGTACTTCACTGGGGTGCCATATGGAGGTTTAGATAAAGGCTACACTGATTGTTAGAGCTCCCTATAATAATAATTGGACATGGCCTGAATCCTGAGGAACTGGAGCAAGTTAGCACAGATCTGAGTTTTCTTTGAAAAGGGGGATTAATACATTACATGATTTTTTTAAATCAAAAGCTGGGTTTGTGTACACGAGTTTTCAGGAGAATTAGTGCTCAACTGCAAATGTTTATCCCAGTTTTGGCTAGATAACATCACATAAACCTATATATGAGCTCAATTGCTACATAGTGTAATGGTTGATATTAATATTTAAATATCTGGAAACAAAATAGTTTCTCCCCCTCCCCCTGACATTTGCCACATTCCTTCATAAAAGAAATTTTAAAAGGGCAATAATCAGACGCATCACCTCCAAATAATTCATAAGTAGTGAACAAGCTTCATGCCTTCTGTAGCCACAGTCATTTCAGTGCTTTTTCTTTTTTGCGTGTCAGATTTTCTCATTATTTTTTCTGATTCTTCTTGGAATACTTTTTAACCCGTAGTTCTTTCCTCTGTGCCGTCCAATCATTTTTCAACTGATCAAACCAGCTTGAAAAAGTAGGAATAGCTCTTTCCTCAAAAATTCATCCTCCCCTTCAAATAGCTCTTTCCTCAACAATTCATCTTCCCCTGCCCTAACACAAGTTAATTTATTAAAATAACTATATAACAGCTATCAAGAGAAAATGCCACATGGGTACTCAAGGTAGATCCTATACAAGTCTCTCAGGCCCACTCAATGTAATGTTCAAGTCCAACTGAGCACCGATTTAAATTATCATTGCCATTTTTATAATTAGCATATTCAAATTAAAGGAAAAGTAATATTTATGGCTTTATGCCTGCTGTTGTTTAATATAACATCTATTAAAAAAGAATATAAACTTTTAATATTGACATTGGTAGAAGAACAAGCTCTAGTTTTCAACATATCCTTATTATGGCTCTTGCTAAAAGAATGCACTAATGTGTGTAATATACTATTATTAGTATGATCTTTGCAATGAAAATGGTTATCAGATTTTATTGCCTAATATATTTCACAAACCTTTACATGTTCTGGTACAATGACCTTTTTAATATTCTCTATACTGTTTGGCTGGCCTTTCACCCCTTTCCCTTGGGATAGTTAGACTGTAAACAAGTGTGAAGAAAGGGTATAATGAAAGAATATTGAAAAGATCAGACTGCTACAGTACACAACTTTAATTCAATAAAGAAAAAAAATGAGGTATTAAAGCACTGCTAGCTAGTTAGCAGGCATTGTAATAGTAACAGAGAAGTTAAACAGCAAGTTTAATGCACTGTCATAAAGTCACCAAGTAGCCTCCGAGCCGGAGAAGAGAGTGAAGTCCTGTGTCAAGGTTTAGGGCTGACACTGTAGAGAACTGGGGTCAGAAATGCCATCCATCAAGATAGAAATTAAATTAAGGTTTGTCCATGCCAGCCTCTGGTGGCTGTCCAAACGGGAGTTAAAGATGCCATTCTGGTTTTCAAAAGAAAAGCAGGTAGCTCAATGTGTAATTAAATGTTGCGTAACTTATATGAGCACATAGCAATTATTATTTGGATATGCAAACTACACTACTAGTATTCAGGTCATCATTGCAATGGGCTTTTTGGAAACTTTGTTAACAAAAGGCATTGAATACATTTAAAAGCAATATAAGAGCATTATATTAATGCTAGAATTATAACATTCTAGACCTTTACAGGAAAATTTTAGAGTCCTCTTTGGTTGCAGTTTACCTGTGGGCAGCATTTGCACATATGCATTTTATATTATGTTGTACATGTACATACATGTACATATTATATACATACATATTTCTGCATTGCCAAATATATGAAACTGCAATATGACTTCCAAACTTATTTTACTTTACTGTGCTTTATTAGTTAAGAGTATAACAAGTGACTGTTTCTGAGACTCCCAACAATACAGAGGGTGATTTTTCTGGAAGGTTTTCTAGACAAATGAAATGCCATATTCTAAGCCAGTGGTTTTCAACCTGTGGTCTGAGGACTGTCTAAGGGGTCCATGAAAGATAACTATGAGCTATTAACAGTATATGAATACCCATATTTACAATTCAAATGGGTCAGCACCTCCATTCAAAATTTCCAAAGGGGTCCACACCACCATTCAAATTTTTTTTTACAGGTCTCAAAATGAAAAAGGCTGAAAACCACTGTTCTAGGTGTTTCATATTATAAAACTATTGACAGCCTTCACATTAATAAGAACAAATATCAGCAAGCCAACTGGTATAGGGGATGGCTGGAAGGAAGGAAAGGAAAGAGGTGAAAAAAAGCAAATCAGTGAGGAAGGGAGGTTTGCTAGAAGTTGGGAGAAATGGGGTAGTAATTGGGCAAGGAAGGATGGGGACTGAGGCAAGAATCCCAGAAACAGGAGATAAGAAAGAGGGTCACAGGACAGTGAAAAATAAGTTGCCACTCACGTATGCCAAAGACCCCAGATAGCCATTCCCCTCAAACCACCCAGAAGAAGGAAAGTCTCTACTTGTGCTCCTGAAAAGGCCGGACGAGTGTAGCATCACATCAGGATTTATTCCAACAACTATTAGGAGGAGCATGGACTATTAATAACATAGGTATCTTTTGCTCTGTTGGGCAGACAAACAGTTGACAGCAATCCAAAAAACACATTATTCTTAGACCTGATAACCAATCTCCCATTTCAAACATAATCCAAAATTTTCCAAAGGGTCCCTATATATCCTCTTACTGTTGAATAGCAGCCAACCTTCTAGCCCATTCCAACTTACTCACTCCTTGAAAACATGTCAAACATGGATAACCATAAAGAAAAGTCATTTTCTTGTGCTTCAGATAGAACTACATGAGCTAGCTGTCCTGGGTCCGCTGATCATGTGAGCATGTGTTTGCACAAAAGAGATTTTTCTGCCACTTCAAAGGTTTTATATTTTGGAAATGTGTACTAGTTTCACAATCAATTTCTACCATTTCCACTACAACATAAAGATGCAATTTGACCTGAACCAAAAGCAGGATAGATTCTAATGTAGTATTTCCAAAACTTTTGATACCCAAAATAAACCGTTTTTGGTGGGGGGAGATTAAAATTGGTGGTGTATTTCATTCTTATATCCAAAAAGGTGTATATGGGTGTGTGTATATACATATATTTCTTTTTCCAAAACATAGAATATATTCCATTTCCCAGGCAAAGGAAATCATACCAGTGCTGACATAAAATGTTAAAAAAAGGATACAAAAAGCATTTTTCTTTAAGCAAAGGATTAATCTCTACACCAGTGATACCTAACCTTTGTAGCCTCAAGGCCCACTCCATAACTTTTCTGAGTTTTACAGCATCCCAGGTGAATAGAAAAGGTTTGGAGGGGGGCCTTGAGTCTAAGAAAGTTGCTAATCACTGACTTAGTTGGTGCCGCTTAAAGGGGGTGGCAGCAGGCCATTACCCTGCTCTGCCCTTCTCTTTCCCCATCTGTCCCCTGCATCTGGTCTGTACCTCAGGAGGACAAGGGCAGCCCATGCTGCTGAGACTGCTTCTGAGGGGATTCACGTACCAGCAATCCCCCCTGCAGCCCCTCCTGCCAGCCCTAGGACTGTGGAAGGAGAAGACATGACAAGCCAGGCTGCAAAAAGTGGCTCTGGCTGTGAATCCACCCACCTGCCAACTCACAACACAGTGTGCTGCTGTAAGCATGGAGGGGGCCGGCATATGAGGCACTTGGCGCCAGGGAATGGCAGGTGAAGACAGTGGTGACAATCCCCAGAGGAACAGCCATAGGCACCACTGGAGTAGCTAGTGCAGTGCAGGGTGCTACATGGGGGAGAGGACCATTGACCTCCTCACACCAGGGGACCTCACAAGTACACTTCCATTGTTGTCATGGCACACAGGTGTGTCATGGCATACCCTTTGGGAGTTACTGTTCTAAAGGTTCAAAACAATTTGCTTGTTTGCATGGAGCTAACTCCTGGTTGAAAATCCTTGTTACACAGGGTAGAACTGGGCAAAGCACCAAAGCAGACAAAGGGCTTTGAGTCCGTGTGTAGCAAACCCCCCAGTTTGTTTGTTTTTTATTTTAAAATGTGTTCCCTTCCCTTCCCCAACCATTTATGACTTTTTCTCTCCCTCTCTATTCCCTATAGATAAGTATAAGTGAGCTCAGACTTAGGATAAGCTTTAAACATTTTTATTTTGGTAGCAAGTTTTTGGTTTTGGATATCCACTATTTTATATTGCATTATTATTAGGTTTGTATTGATTCTTACTGTTATATATTGTATTATTAACAATTTCATATTGATTTTTATTGTTTCATATGGATATTGTATGGTTTAGGCCTGTGTTTGTAAGTGAACCAGAGTCATGTCGAGTTTCCATTTTATATGTCAAGCCTCCATCTTCTCTCCTCTACCTGGGCATCCCATGTTGCAATCATGTATCCCTCCCGTGTAAATAGGTTCCCCAATGAATGAGAATGATTGGGAATGATTGAAATTCAGTAGAGGCCTGCTACCATTGTATGGCCTGTAATGACTGGGCCATCACCTCGCATTGATTCATCCAGGAACCATGGACCTCACCCAGGAACAGAGACAAGACCAGCACTTGAAAGACAAAAGACCCCGCAGAACCAGCAACTCTCACCATTACAGACACCCAAAGCTGCACATCCCTGCATTCAGCACACATGCTCAGTATGCCAGGGGCTGACCCTTGCCTGGGCATGCCTCCTGTCACTAGGGTCACACAAGGTCTGCCCCTATAAAAAGTGGCAGTGAAGACAGACCCAGTGGGATGCTCTCTCCATCTGGACCAACACCATGCCATACCACCTATCCACCCAGAGGCCCTGCTGGCAACCCCCCTATGGACAATATCTACTGGACAAGGCCCCCTTTCCAGCCTGGGTAGGTAGATATTACCTGCATACTTCCTCTACAATTTGGACTCTCTCTCTCTCTCCCCTTCTGAACGACAGTGGACTTCAGTCCCTGCACCAAGCCTCTCTAACCCCTGCTGCCATTATGTGTGGGGGGAGGATGTATGGACGGGTGGGGGGTGCAAGGGAACCAATAAGACATTGTGTCACCATCTCCCCAGTTCAATAAAATCACTGTCATTTGCAACCCTGAGTTGGGTCATGTGTTACTAAATCCCAGTCCCTTCTTCATCTTAAGTTCCAGCTTCATTCTCTCTCTCTCTCAACTATAGCCCACACCCCTCTCCACTAGTTCCCTGATCTCCTCTCAATACCTACTGCCTTTTCCCTGTGACTTTCTGCTGCCTTTCTCCGCTTTCCCGCTGCCCCTGCAACCTTTCAGTCTCTCCTGCTGCTTTTCCTGTGATTTTCTGCTGTTCGGCTCTGTTTTCATGCTTCCCTCGCACCTTCTGTAGTCCTCCCCCCTGCCCTTGCAAACTTCCCAGCTCCTCCTGTCTGCCCAGCAGTTTTCTGCAGCAGCTGGAGCCTTTCTCCAGCTCCCAGCACCTACTGCCACTCCCTGCAACTTCTCTAGCTGCCCCGGAGCCATCCTCTGGCTCCCCACATCCGGATCCCCTCTTTAACACCCACACTTTCCCTTAGTCCCATTTTAGCTCTCCCCACCTACCTTTTCAGCTCCCCTGTTGCTGTGGCTCCAGTCCCAGTCTCTGTGCTGGCATCGCTCCCCTGTTCTGTAGGCTTTGGGCATTGTCTTTTAATCAATTACAGTCAATTAACCTAACGTTACCCCTGAGCCTCAGTTCTTCTGCCCAGGCCCCTTTAGTCGACCAGTTCTAATCCAAGTCCCGGTGACTAATTTCCAGCAACTTTCACTCTCTACACTTCTACTTTCTTACCTTAACTTTTCCCCAGATATCCCAAGTCCCCCAGCACATACATACATACACATCACAACACTCAACTTAGGAACTCACCTGTGTGTATGTGTAGGTGGGTGGTATGTGTGTAAATTAGTGAATACGTATAAATATACATAAATAGATGTGTGTGTGTGTGTATGTGTGTGTGTGTGTGTGTGTGTGTGTGTGTGGTATATAAATTAGTAATGCACGTATATGTATTGGATATGCAGGTGTTGGTAACTGATTGTGTCTAAATTTGGCATGTGGTGTGTGTGGGCTTACACTGGTTATAGGTGTGCATGAACCTTGATCAGTTATTTTGAACGTGTGTGTGTGTGTGTGTGTGAATATACAAATTAGTGATCTGTGTCTAACTTTTGGGGTGTATCATGTATGTGCTTGAATTGGTAATAGGTATGCATGTGGCTAGGCTGGTTTGAATGTGTATGTGCCTGAGCTGGTAGTATGTGTGTGTATGCACCTAATTGATTTGTACGTTTGTATATGTGCAATTGTACATCATGCCCTCCTGTCTAACAGTGTAATATTGAGATCCTGAGCATTGGCCAGACTCCTCAGGGCAACACATGAACCATCTGTGCTTAGGGTTGCCAACTTTATTTGCATCTATTCCAAGAGGTTGCATCACACAATGGATTACAGTGCGTAGACTTTACATCAGGAAGGCAAATGCACATTACTATTACATTTTAAAAAACCAACTGGATTACTGTATAAATTGGATTCAACGTTTAATATTTATTTATTAAATTAAATATTTATTTATTTACCATTGATCTCCAAAATGACTGTCAGAAGTCTCCTGGAGATTTAGGTCTACTTCCTGGAGACTCCAGGACAGTTCTGGAGGGTTGACAACGCTATATGTACTCCCATACGCTAAAAATGTTTTAAACGAAGAGCTGACTGATTTCCGCAAGAATTTCAAAGTATGGTATCCAGAAGACAGACAGGGTATTAAAGAAATATGTTTTCCTAAAATGAAGGCACATATTTTTGAACAAATTTAAAAGTTTTTATTTACATTAAAAATTAAAATAGGTTTGTTTGGGGGTGGGGTTTTTTTGTTTTTTCCTTCAGTTTTGCATGTTTCAAGTACTTCCTTGGCAAAAAAGGTCTCATTTGTTTAAATATCCTATGGTGTCTCCATAAACATTCACATTTGAAACAAATGCAGAAAACCAACAACCAACAATAGTCTGGTGAAACAGACCTATAATTTTAAGCTGTTTTAGTGGAAAAAGAAATGTTCAAGATTTGCTAAAGATCAGCTAATACTGGGCCTAAATCTCTCCTGTTTATATTAGGTGTAAAGCAGGGATTCTCAATGAGAATGCCATGTCATTCTGGGCTACCAGAAGATCCTTCCAAGGGTGCTAGAAGGTGCCACACAATATTAACATTGTTAGGTGTGCAAACACCTACTTACGATTCACAAGATAAACCCAGAGATTACAAACAGGAATATGTCATGTCCAAAACATTCTGTTCTGTTGTGGTCTTTCTGAGTTCCTTGCAACAGAATTGCTCTATTTTTTTTGTCTGTAGTTAAGAAATGAGCACAGGCAAAGAGCTGGCATTTTCTGGTGGGTGCCTTGAGTCTAAAGAGTTTGAGACCCACTGGTGGCAAGTAAAAAAGCAACTCTACTGAGTTATATCAGTGGTACACAGAGGAGAATTCAGTCTGAGATGCAGGAATCCACCAAATGCATGTCACCATGAGCATCAAATGAATGAGTCACTGGCATCTGACCCCTGGGAAACACTGCCAATAACAGGGTTTATTTCTTATCTTTGCTATTCAGCAATGGAGCACATTATTCTGTAGCTTTACAATAGCCATAAATTTTTCAGTTAGTGAACATGTGTATTGCTTCCATTTGGTTTCTATTCCTCTTTGGTTGGTATTTGGATGGGGAGAAAGGGGATGTATCTATCAGCAGCATACACTGCTTCACAAACTGTGTGGAAGTCCTGAGGGACAGCACTAAAAGCGGGTTTATGGCTCCAACTTGGATGAGTTGTCAAAACAAATGCAGATTTCCACCACACAATTCCTACATATGTTAACTGCTTAATTTCTACCTCATAAATAAGTACACTATGCAAAATGTGTGTTCAGTACTGCCCCATAAATGAAATATATCACCACATGCCCCCAGCTTGGAATAGCTGACACTTCCACTAGGCATCTCAAGAACTCGGCTCTTCCATAATACAAGCTGTGTGAAGGAAGGACAAATAAGTTGGTATGAGACTTGGCTAAAACTATAGGTGATATAGCACTTCATTTTATTAGCCTTCCTCATGGTTACCTCAAGCTCACCATTAAATAGCATTGCCATTTTTTCCTAATATTAGATTACTCTGGAAAGCTATCACCTTTGCAAAAAAGGATAATGGTATCCACGTCAGAGCTCTTTCACAGAGTTCTTTACTCAACCATAATTGTTACTAAAGATCAGTAGGCTCTTCTCTGCTTGCCAAATTGTACAAAATTCGGTGATGGATTGAAGTTTAGTTTTTTCTTCAGGGCTGGAGAGTAAGAAAGTAGGTAAGGCAGCACAGTTGCTTTTAAGACTTCAAATAAAAATCCTCTCTCAACTGATGTATAAAATATAGAATTTTTTACAAAAATATCAGAAATAGAAGTTATTGATTATTTCATTTATAGGCCACTGTAAGAGCGTGACCTCCTCATCAGTTCTTAACTGGCCACCCTGCTCCTGGGGTAACCACCTACTTCACATGCCTGCCATGCCTTGATGGAAAAATATGAGATCTGTTACTAAGGCTGGAGGCTACTTATTACTCGACCTAGTGACAAGAGCCTAATACCCACTCCAACCTCAGCTCCATGGCTCCCATGCCTCGTAGATGTTAGTCTGGTATTACTTCTCTGACCTATGGCCAAAGCAAAACTGAGCACACAGTTGTAGCTCTTTTCCACAGCCCCAGAGGGCCATTCGCACACCACCCCTCTCTCACCAGGGTCCCACTCACTCCACTGGCTCACACCCAGCCTCTTTCACACTGCTGTCTTTCAGGGGCCACACTTATCCCACCCAGCCTCACCTGGCTTCAAGCTTAGCTCTCCTTTCCTAAGTCAGCCCCGACGCAGTCTGTCGGGTGTCTCCTGCTACCCTTACTTGAGCATTGACTGAACGATTCTACGACTATAGGCTTATTTTGCTCCTAGTCCCTCGCCAGGCCACTATGCTCCCACTGGGCCTCCTCATTTACCCCCTCTCACTCAGGGTCACCCTGCTCATCGCCCTTCTCACTCAGGGTCTCTCTCTCACCCTCAGGCTTTCCCCTGCCACCTGGGTGTGGTCCCAGGTCCCTCCTCCAGCCTAAGCCCTGCCTCAGGGCTCCTTAATGAGCCCTGGGCTCCCCCTGCTCATTACAACACCATCTGGGATGTGGGGCTGGGGTTATAAGGTGCCCCAACCCACCGTTCACTGGGTAGCTAACTGGCCTGGCATTTCCTAGGGGCTCCCATGCCACTAGGAGCCCCACCAGACCACCCTTCCTCAGCAGGGTGCCGTTTTATGTCTTACCCAAGGTGACAAGGGTTCACCTCCACCCCATAGCCCCTGCCCTTACCTCCTGACTATGGTTGGAGCAGCCTCTCAGCCTGATTTTTCCTCCTTCCTCCTGCAGCAAACTGCAGCTCATCTTATATCCCTGGGTACACAATGGTTGCCCTCATCAGGCACCTACTGGTGCCTGTTTTCTGCCCTTGAAGTAGCAGGCACCAAAGGTGCCCTGCCACAACCACCCATTACAATTTCATTCAGCAACCAAAATTGACCCCATCTAAAATTTATCTGACATAGCAGTCTCTGTCCATCCATCAGGAGCAGTTGTCTGCTACAGTGAAATCACTTCATGGTTAGCCTCCCTCTTAGTTGTCTCAGCAAGAGCTGTTTTCACTGTTTAGAGATACCAAACCAGCTTCTCACCCAGATTCATGCCATCTCCAAGTCAGGAGAGGCACAGGGACAAGCTAACATGGGGATGTTGGTATTGCTCCTGACCGAATCCTGAATACCCAAAGGACTCCAATCTCCAGTAGTCTCAGGTTAGCACCTTTCACTAACTGTAGTGTAACTTAAAAAAAAAAATTCAAGGAACACCTTTCAAGCACTGAACACATCATTCCTCTAAGGAAAAAAGTAATTTCCTTGTAACCTTTGGAGATGTAAATATAATCCACACATATTTTCTGCCAAGTGACTCAATTAAAGAAATTTTTCACCGTGTTTTTATTTAAAATTCCCATTCATTCCTATAAGCATCATTACATCTTAACTGAAAATCAACATAACCATTCAACAAGTATTAATCTGGATCAGTCTTCCAGGACTGTTCTAGCCCGGTTTTCTAATCGCCAATTTGATATACAGGAAACTCATTGGCACTATAATGCACAGACCTCCTCCTTCCTTCCAGGGGTCACAGTGTTCTGGGAACAATCTCAAAACTATTTCCACTGCCTGGGGTCAGGAGTTTTATTTCTGTCTTATTTAAAATAAACCAACATTTATTCTTTCCATTCAGTCCAGCATGGATAATTCCCTAAGGCAAAGGAAAATTGCTTTCATCGTTGTGTTGGGCAGTCCTGCTACAAGAATGCAATATTTTTAAGAGGGCTGGTTCTCATAAGAAAATGCCACAAGCTATATTTATCTCTAACTAATCCATTTCTATCTCTGCTCTAAGATTAAGGAATTAAGGACTGCTACAGCTGCTGTCCTTATCACATTAATTACTGTAAATTGGCTGTAGTCTCAAAAAGAAAATCCACTTCCAGAGAACAGAGTGCTGGGTTCTTTGCTTCAAACACCAGGCACAGGACATATTGAACAGATTGGTGTGATGCAAAGCTAAAGAGATAAAGATAGTTACAGAGGCATGATCAGTCTTGATACCGCAGTCCTTACTCTGTCAAAATCTCAGTTGACTAAGGACCCAATCTCATTTTGGATGCTCTAAAATTACTTTGTAACTTTTTATTTTAGAGCAATATGTAACATTATACTGTTGATGAATGCTAACACTTTGCTCCCCTAATCCAAAAAAAATCAGACTTGTTTAGTCTTCAAATAGTGGTTTATGTCTCAGATGATGACACATTAGCCTTGTTTGCTCTTCACATATGTGTAGCTCATTTTTACATGGTTCCAAATAATAAAAGTGCAAAACTGATAACACTTTGTACTGCTTTGATACCATATGCAATGACTGCTGTAACACACGATAACAGCTGATACAGCCAAAACCAGTACTGTAGCGTTCAACCTAAACATGCTTTAACATGTTCATTTAACTGGGTGCATTCAAAAAATGTTAATATGCATAAAAATACCAAAATATCTAATTATTCTATGAGCTATTAAGTAAATCAAGAAGTGATGTGAAACTGGTTTCAGCCACTAGAACTTCTTGCTGTCTACAGCTATCTTCTTTTTTAAAGAAATTTTTTACAGCAAGGGTGGCCAGAGTCTGGAATGGGCTTCCAAGAGAGGTGGTGCTATCACCTAACTTGGAGGTCTTCAAGAGGAGGCTGGACAACCACCTGGCTGGTGTCGTCTGACCTCGGTCCTCTTTCCTGCCACAGGCAGGGGGTCGGACACGATGATCCACTGGGTCCCTTCTGCCTCTATAATCTATGAATCTACAGCTGGCAAAAAAAAAAAAAAAAAAATCCTGTTCTACTGTCAACATGCTTATAACCTGATCCTGTAAGATACTTAATAGTGCCAAGGTTCCTTAAGAAATCCACGAGCCAGTCGTCTCCAGCAGTGTGTATGGAAAGGAAGGAAATGCATATGGTGATCCACTGAAATGGTTTGGTGTCCACCAGTAAGTGAAAATAAATCAGGGCAGCCTTCATCAGAATGGAACAGCTGCTAAATTGCCAGAATTTTGCTTCTGCTTATAGCATGATAGAAGAGCCGCAACACAGTTAGAACAAACCAATTTGACAGGTTAGTCCCTCCTTTTTATCAACATAATTTTTAAGTGTGCAGATATCATCAGTCACCTACTAATGTCCACCTAGCACAAGTTTCTCACAAGACTATCCACAGTAGCCCTTTCACTGGGACCAGAAATCCAGTGACTAAAACTAAATCCATAGATTTTTGACAAACGTTATACCACAATTCGCAAAGCGAGAACATCCACAAGAATCAATATCAAGGGCATACTTCAATCAGTGCGTTTCACAAGATTTGATTCAATTTGCAAGGAATACAGAAACTCCTCATTTCAGCCTCTGCCTTATTGTTTTGTCTTCAAAACAATTTCCACATTTGGACAATACTCCTATGTTTAACAGTGAGGTAGAAAAACTAATTCTGATGGGTAGTCTAATATAGTACTTCACTCTACACTTTGGCATTAACAGCTTCCAAGAGCTTACTTCCCACCCCCCCCCTTGAGTCAGCAGCAGTTTTTATTTCCTCGTGACTTTCTGATGACAGACTGCCTTATGTCTTCCATAGGATTTTAAGTGGCTCCAGAGCATTCTCCTGGAACTGTTCCTAAATCTTGGTCTGCACTGCAAAGTTCTGCAGGTTTCTGTATTCCTATGCCAGGCTTAGAGTGTGAAAAGATCATACCTTGTAGCCGAGCTAGCCATGCCAAAAAGCCCTGGTGTGGACACAGTTCTACCAACATAGCATCAGTCATCTTGGAGATGCTGCATAGCAGAAACAACAGTGGAAAGTTCTGCCATCCTGGGCTACATTTCCACTGCAGGCTTCTGCCACCATCCTGTCGTCGTAACACTACCAGCATAGCTGTGGCAGCAGCAGACCCACAATACAGACAAGGCCACAGTCTGCAGATATTGGGACACCATCATAATCAACACTATATAGAGTCACCCTCCAAATCCTAACACCACCTTTTATTTACAAGATAGAAACTCCTTCAGACTCTAAGAGGTTCAGAGGCTTTAGCTAGGCTACAAGACTAAATTTCAGTGTTCAGGAGCCGGTTCTGCATGTGCTTGTTCAAGTCCCTGTTAGCACTACAGTATACAAATTGGTGGTATTCCCTGAGTAACAGTCAACATGGGAAGATATTTGTGTGGCTATCTGCAATTAAAAGATATTGGACTAGGGCACTTTCAGAAGGACCATAATGAAAAGGTAGTACAAAAAGTTGCTAAGAAAATGAAGTGTTCATCTTCAACTGTAGAAACCTCCTATGTATTGGCACCCCCGACACAATGACAGAAGGTCAGGACAATGTTGAAACCTAAGTCCGGACTGCCAAGTAGGGAGACTCCACTAGGAGTAACCCGCATATAGTCCTAGTGCTATGGAAAAATCATTAAGCAATTCTCTTACTGTCCAAGCCCCCGAGACCTGGAACAGATTCCCTCCTCCAAAAGTGGTGCAGGCACCTACTCTGGACTCATTCAAGAAACACTTGGATGCTTATCTTGCTGGAATCCTTTGACCTTAGCTGACTTCCTGCCACTGGAGCAGGGGGCTGGACTTGATCTTCGAGGTCCCTTCCAGCCCTAATGTCTATAAAATCTATGAAATCTTGGATTCTAATATCAGCCTCCTAATTTCTTCCCCACAATCCAAGCTCAACATCAAGCCCACTTTAATCCCAGAAGTTCCACCATAGATTTGTTTATTGGGTAGCAAAATCTACAGTTGACATTTCATGGTCCAAGCTCAGACATAAGCAGATTTTCCTAATCAGAAAAAAAAATATTAGCTCAGTGCTGGAAGAGAATGCTGTCCTTCCAGTAACCTTTTGCTTTCCAGTGCCTAAAAAAAGACAGCACACAAGGGCCATCCTCCATCTGAACCAACGAAGATGCTTTTGACATTCTAGGAACTGTCAGCTCTCATTTCTGAAACTGAAAAATCAAGAAAGATGACTTCAGTTTTTATGAGAGATGTCATTCTATTAAAATTGCATTTATTTTTGGAGATGTCATAAACTGACTGAGAGAAATGTTAACTGCATTAACTTTTTAAGAGTCTTTCAAACCACTATATTTCATAAAATAGCTACAAAAGCTAGACCTAATATATCAACTCTTAAAAAATAAATCCACTCTGACATATTTTATCGAATATCACTAGCGATAAATCCAGACTTTCAGGACCGTGTTTTTGTATCACATGCATAGCAGGCATCACAGTACTCCTCAAAATGTCTCGTCTTGTACTGTATCAGATTAGAATCTGGCACTATATCAATCCATCTGCCTTCCTTAAAGAACAGGTGTGTGTTGTGATCATGGGACTTTTACTTTTTGAAAAAAATTATTAATTAGTCCATTTTTCAGATAACATAGTGGAATCTTTTCCATGAATTTGCCAGTAAAAAAAAAAAACCTGCTGTTGGAAAAAAAAAAATCAGGATTGTGGTTTAAAGTATGAACTAAATGCAGCATTCTACCCTCCAAACTACTAGAGTTTGTTATCAGAGAAGTAGATTTTATGGCAAAAGTAGCCTTGAGTATTCCTCCTCAATAACCCTTATTTATTCTAAGCTCAGGAAGCTTCTTGGATATCATCCAATAGGGCAAAAAAAACAACCAACCTCCCTCTCTCCATGTCAGTCATGCTTGACCCATGTGCACTCTCTTGGTCAGGCATCTTAACTCTAAAAGAATTGGTCTTTTCCCACTGGAGCCAGACTACACAGTATAGCAGCTCTCTCAGTTGTAATATTAACATTTGACATTCAAATCTCAATCAATCCACTTCTCCTTTCTGAGAAAGGATGTTTGAGACCCAATGCCTAACATCACATTGATGTTCTGTAGAATCAAGTCTATTTTGATTCTCTAGCATTTTAGGGATTTTTTTAATTTTTAAGTAGCTATCACAAGTTTCAATTTCTTTCCCAAAGCTCAGATATAAACTGTTCTCACTTATAATAAAGCGAACTGGCACTGTCCCTGGCCTTACAAGGCAGTCAGTTTTCACAGCATCCCAGCTACCTCCCTCATGTGAGCATGCTTGGATGGCACAAAGTGCATTCTGTGTCCCAAATCTGAGCAAAAAAACCCATCTAAGATGAATTACAGCTAGGGTTGTGTGTGCACAGTAGCTATACAGAGTAGCTGATAATGCAGACTTTTCTCTAGACATGGCGTACCTACTATTCCTTAGGTCAGCAAAAAACTGAACATTGCAAAGGAATCTACTGAGCCTCATGTCGGGGAAAACCGAAGGATCGGGCCCCAAGGTCACGGTGGGCCGGGGTGGCAATTAGATACGGACAGGTGGGATTAGC
>NW_017728913.1:2065484-2072019 GCF_001723895.1 Crocodylus porosus
TGTGGGGAAAGTAGGTCAACAATGATTGACAGCTCCGCAGGTCACCCAGGGGGCAAGGACTGGGTGAGCCTTGGAAATTTCCACTCACAGCTTCAAACTGCGCATGTCAGTTTAACCTCTTCTGTGCTGGCAGCACATACTCAAAAAATTTCCATGACACCTCAAAGTGATAGCTAACCACAGGGTGACTCCACAGCATCCATTTTATGGGCAATATGTACAGCAGCATATAACAGCAGTTGAAGTTATCGGTTTAGTTCTGAAAAGTTTATTCCATGCTGGCTCTTCTACCAGTGAGACTACTTGCAGAATAAGGTGCTGTTTGATATAAGCAAAGGCATCAGAGAAGCTGGCTCTATGCTCCCACCAGAACTGGAGTTTTTCCAATTAAGTGTCAACATTTTTCAATAAGTATTTTAAAAATATTGCATTTTGTTTCAAATTGAAAAAAAAAAAATCATTTCCGTTTCTGAAAACTGTGAGATTTACAAAACTGCCTCTCTCTGCCCTCTTTCTGGCCATTTTTTTGCTGTGAATAGCTAATAATTCTGCATATGTGTCCATCTACTTTCTTTCTTCCCCCTCCCTCCCTCTTTCCCTTTTTTTTTTTATCATAATGTTTTGTAATTTCACCATGGAAAGTTATCAACCAGCAACAGCAAAAATTAAATTAACTCTGTCACATGGTGACTTTTCCAAAGCTGACATAGTTCTGTAGAGTTAAAATGGAAATTGGTCAGAGGTGTAACTAGTAAGATCTGTGCCCTGGACCAGCGTTTCCCAAACCTGGTGAGCACACTTGCATTCCCTTTGCCTGTTGACAGTTCACCCCAGAACAGACATCTCCTTTCTTCCTACTCCCTGCAGCAAACCGCCCATTACAGAACGTGAGGCCCAGTGACAACCTAAAGAGGCAAATTTGGTAGTCATGGTAAGAAAGGAAAGAGATAGAGCATACAAGCATACAGAGAAGGAAGGAACACACGGGGATGGGCTTGGAGCGGGAAAGATTGGGGCAGTGAAAAGAGGGGAACAGAAATAGTTCAGAGAAACCCGGCAGCAGCAGGTGATGGGGACCATTAAATAGCCACAAGAATGCCCATCGGCTTTGAGAAACGCTGACCAGCTATGCCAAAGTGTTCTTGGGGCCATCCCCTTTAGTCTTGAGGGTACCCACCTCTAAATCACTACCCAGAACTTGTGCCCCTTTTGCTTGTCCCTGCTTACTCTACAGAACGAGATAGTGGCAATGGGGAAGAACCTCAGACATCACTGATTTATTATAGACAGTAGCAACAAAGGAGGAAGAGAGGGAATGAAAACATGAAGTTTTGAAAGTTCTAAATTTTCTCATTAACATTTTTGAAAAATAAGCAAGATTTGTGAAGAGAGAAGGTGTTCACTTCTTGACCCCTACAAAATAAACTACACTGAAGCTGCTTAAGCAGTGGAAAAACAATTCTAGCAATCGTCTTCTCCCAAACCTGTTTTGAGAAAGAAAGATGGAGGAAAAGGGAATTTATATAAGAGTACAGAAAACTCTGACCTCTTTCTAGTTAAGAAAATGTTACAGAAAAAAATATACTTGGAAGGATAATTCAACAAGGCACTCATTCTGAAAAATACTACTTCTATAGTGAAAAAGTATATTATTATAAATATTTCCAAAAGTGTCCTACAGGATTTATTTCAATGTAATTTTAAAATCAGAGTTTCCCAATATAAGAATTAAGTCACAACTTAAATGTCACTTACTTTTATTAATGTCATTATTTGCATTTCATATAAAATTATATACTTTTACAAAGTATGATTAAGATTATTAATTAAAATCAGCATAATTATAACTATATAAAGCTATATCTTACAATGTGTAAAATCACTAAACAAATTAACAGGTATGAATACATATTCTAGTATTTTAAAAATTATCTAAAAAAGTGTTGTTAAACTAATTAATAAAAGAAAATTTCACAATAAATCACTTTATGTATGTGTAATATGAAACTGGATTATATTTTACATATTGGCTGGTTTCCCCTCCTTTCACTTGTGCAATAGCAAAAGCTCAATCTTTGTCTATAGAAGGCAACAGCAAAATTCACAAACACATCCTCAAACAACAGAAACATACATTCATTTTTTGTTCTGTATCGCTACCCCAAGTGCTTAGCCTAAATTCACTTCTTTTATATGGAAAGAAAAAAAATGGATGGAGAAACCAGGTATTTCTGTTGCCGTCCAGTTTATCTATAAAGAAAATACAAGCTCCTGAGTTGTCATCATAATAATTCTAAGTCTCTTTCAGCCAGCACTCAACCCAAGAAGCTTCCCCAAATTTTTTTCAGGGTCAAACCTCCCAGCACTTGTTAAGGCTGTGGTCTGGACTTTGATGTGTTCCTAAAACAATACCCAGCGATACCTCTTTGGCCATATGTATCTTACACATGTAGAGACAGGTCTCTTCTATGTTAAGATTTGAATATGCTCTTTAAGCTTAATTTTCTGCCAAAAGATACAAGGTCAAATCCTATTCCAAACTCAAAACCCTGAAAAACTTAACACATGAGGAGTGTGGGTCCTCCTCCTACTCTCCCATGCTTTTTTTGACTTAGCCCCAAGGCTGAGGTTATAGCACATTTCTATAATAGACACTTTCATAGATGGATTTTCCGTGACTCAAACAGAAATTTAAAAAAAAGACCCAATCCTGTTATTAAGATGACAGTGCTGCCTCAAATACTTATTGATGACTTCAGAAAAAAAATTTTGGGGGGCCAAAATGTTTAGGCACCTAATATGTGAAAAAGGAACTAACCTAGGGCAAACTGCCATATCATGCTCAGAACCCGTCCATGCTACAGAAATAACTGTAGATAAATGAAAGACATTGCTCTGTTATTACCGTTTCCCCATTGATTACCAAGATGTGACAATACAAAAAGCAAGTGTTATGTCAGTTCTTACATTGCCAATATTGCAATCAGCAGAGAAGCTTTTCCGGATCCTCCCTCAACTTAAAGGAGATGGGGGCAGGAGATGGAGGGTAGGCCATCCTGGAGGCACAGCACTGAGAGGGTGTGGCTGGGGCAATCCCAAGCTGTGGGGGGCCATGAAAAGCCCCCCAGTAAGGACTTTCTCTCTATGCTGAGCAGACCCCCAGCTGGGGGGCCAGCTCCCTCCTGCCTCTTGGAAGTGGGTGGCTGAGGAGGGGGCAGGGCTGGGTTGGTCCCAGCCTAGTGCCGGGCTGCACAGGGGAACGAAAAGCCCCATCATGAGGACTTCCCCCCAGTGCCCGACAGACCCTGGATGGAGAAACTGATGCCAGGCGAGAGATGCATTTGCCCCTCCTTCTTAGAGGCAAAGACTGGGGAGAGATTGTTGGCTGACTCTACTCTCCCCACTGCTGACAAGAAGTGGGGGAGGGGGAGGGGTGTGCACCAGCCAATTAGGCCTGGGCTGCAACTGAGCTGGGTTCAGCAGCATTAGGCAGTGTGGCCATGAGGGGAGGTACACGTGAGCACCCCCAGGCTCCTGGCCTGGCCTTGTGCAGGCTTGTGTTGGCCTCCAGAACACTGAACATCAGTTCAGTTTGTTATCAATTCGATCCACACAACTTAGAAAAACCTGCAAAGATTGAATCAATTTTGCATTAGGCTTAGTGAATCTCTGTACTTAGCCAATGTGAAGCCAGACATCTTGTTGCTTGAACTATAGAGGACTGACCATTAGGGGTGTACGAAGTGGGCAGTATTCGATTTGGATTTGGCCCGATTTGGGGGACAGTGATTTGATTCGCTGATTCAGATCACTGTCCTGATTCAATTTGGTTACATCTGAATCTGAAGGTTCAATTCTAATTCAGAGAATCAGTGAATCGGTGATTCAACCATAGACACAGCTTCATATGTTTTTTTCTATGTTCCTCGAGGTACTGGGTGTGCCTCGTGAACGCTGAGATGGTTGGTGAGACAGATGGAGCATCCCTCAGCAGTGGACCCCCCCACCCCGTGCCCTACCAGCTCAGCAATCAGCCGCGGGAGGACCCTGAGTGCCCCCCCAGACCCAGGAGGTATCAGCTGCCGAGCCGGGGGGGCATGGGGAGACCCCTGCATGCTCTGCAGCAGACCCAGAAGTAGACCAGAAGTACTTCTGGTCCACTTTTAAGTCTGCCACTGAGTGTGCAGGGGGCTCCCCTGCACTCCCATAGGACACTCCATTTGCTCCATCATCTCAGCATTCACAAGCCGCACCTGGTACCTCGAGGTACTTAGAAAAAACACATAAAGCTGTGTCTATGGCTGAATCATCGAGGCTTCTGATTCAATTCAGAGAGATTAATGGGTCTCCCAATTTGATTTGGATTCAGAGATTCGGCCGCCAAATCAAATCAGCGACCAAAGCTTCACAGTCCTACTGACCATGCTTCTGACAAAATCAGTGAGAGAAAATAAGAACTGAATACCTTATATTTGCCACCATCGTCCAATCTTTGTGCAAATTTCTTCAAAACAGTTACCATTTAGGCACCCTGGCCTAACTTCAATAGTGCCAAGGGACCTGGTTTCAACACCCCATCCCATTTCACATTGCAGAAGAGACCAAATGTGTTTTCCAGCCACGATATCCATAGACTTCACAGAAACCTCTGGTAGCATGCAAAGCTTCCATTTCCATCTCTTTAACAGGCACTGAAGCTTCCACATCTAATCAAGAAAAATCTTTCATAAAGTAATTAAAATACAACTCGTCTTCAAGGGGAGGAAAACAAAGGTTGAAACAATTAGCTGACTAAGCAAAATAGTCAGTTCCTTTATTTTCCCCACCCCTAAACAGCAAATCTCCAAGTGTTTCCACAAGCAAAAAAAATTATCAAAGCTGAAAGGTCGAAAACAAAGTAGACACTTAAATTAGAAATTATTTATATTGAATTTTATGCAAGTAATGCTCAGGAGTTAGCCTGTTTAAGACAAACTTCAGGTTCTCTGCATGGCTGGAATCACATTAGCAGAGAAATGATAGCTGCATGTATTCACTAATCTATTACAGTCGAGTTAGAAATAGAATATTGCATTAGCATGCAAAGGGACGCCGGCCTGCACTACAGGGGAAAGTAGTATTTCTGGAGTAAGCACTGCAGAATGGCGGGACAGATTTGTATAAGTAATGAGACATAAAGAAAAAAAGTAAGCCTTACAACAGTGAGAGCTCATGTGCCTTGATTATATTATTGATATTACATTCATTTTAATGTGTCAACTGCTCTAAATAGCCTGCAGAATGCCAGTGTTTTACTTTGCTCCACAGGGTCCCTCTCTTTCATTTGCTTAAAAAAAAAAAAATTAAAAAGAATTAAAGCTCAGATGTCCTGAAATTTTTCAACCACTGATGACTGCCAACATTCAAATTAAATTCAAAGGGTTTACTACAGCTCTCAGTTTTAGCTTTGTAATTTACAGAGCCTGCCCAGAGCATTTCCAATCTAATTTGCAGTTCTGCTATGAATACCATTTGCTGACTCTGCCTACCTGAAGTTTTTCTTTTGAAGATCAGAAGCAGAAGAAAAAAAAAGATTAAACTTTTGACATCGGTGTCTTTCCTCAGGGCAATGCTTCAAGAGACATTAGCAATAGGTAGCCTGGCACAACATTTGCTACTTGGTATGATGTGTAAACGAGCAAGCTTTGTTCCTTCCTATTCCTGCTGCTTCTAAATGAAAGATGAGCCAAGTCAGAGCCCTGGATCCAAACACTTGCAATACTGACAGAGGAGATCCAGACTGAATATGGACTCTTCCTTCCATTCCTCTCGGCTCCTAACTGTTCCCATAACCCCTAGTTCTCCTCTTTTTCAAAAGCTGGTTTGGTTCCCCTTCCTCCCACCCCCAACTTGCACAAATGCCACTGGTGTTCATATTCTCAAATCTATCCACTCCTGACATCCCATCACTGAAGTGTCTAAGCATCTTCTATGTAACATTGATCAAAATAGAGTGTCCCTGATAGACTTCATATTGTCTGCAGAATTTTTCCCTTTGTGGGGTCACCACTCTGGGGAGGGGTTCAAAGTGTGACCATTATTTATGGTAGGAAGGCTCTCTCAGACTGCAGCATTTCCTGAAAATGTTCAGCCTCAAGTTTGCCTGATCTCTTTAGGAAGGCTGTTCCATACCATACCACCTCTTGCCTGAGGGAGAAAACTGCCTTTCCACTCACATGTTATTACTTGGGCTTTGAAAGCTATAGTTTTGTAGAGAAGCACATCTGTCATGGCAATTCATGGATTTAAATTCAATCTTCAATAGAAGTGATTAATTAAGTGCTTTGAAAATGTGACCCAAGTCCTTAAAATCACCATCAGAAGCTGCCTGGAAACCAGCAGAGACTCAACTTGCAATCAGACCTAGACAGGTTACAGGGGTGGGCAGATGAGAATAGGATGGGATTCAACACCGACAAGTGCAAAGTGATGCACCTGGGGAGGAACAACCGGCACCATACCTACAGGTTGGGAAACTCCCTTCTCGTCAGTGCAG
>NW_017728913.1:2072279-2114962 GCF_001723895.1 Crocodylus porosus
GACCAGGAATAACAGTCACAAGCTGGCAGAGGGTAGATTTAAGTTAGATATCAGGAGGCGCTACTTCACGGTCAAGGCGGCTACGATCTGGAACCAGCTTCCAAGAGAAGTGGTGCTGCCTCCTACCCTGGGGGTCTTTAAGACAAGACTTGACCATCACCTTGCTGGGGTCGTTTGACCCCAGTACTCTTTCCTGCCATGGCAGGGGGTCGGACTAGATGATCTACTCAGGTCCCTTCCAACCCTAGAAAGTATGAAACTTCTAGAGGACTCAGACCTAAGTGCAAAAAATGCTCAGGAATGATGAGACCACTGAGTCAGGGAAAGGTTTTTTAAGTCCCCTCTCTTCCCTCCTCCTTTGACTGAAGAATCAGCATAGTTCCTGGAGCCTGAGTCAGCTGGTAGTGGTGGTCTTAAAGTTGTTGGAGCCCTGGGCAAGAGAGTCATTGGGGGCCCCTTATTTGGGGCCCCTTAGAGCCACTTCCTTGCAAAATCTTCACCCCCCAAAAATTTGGGCCCCCTAAGTGTGGGGCCCCAGGCAGTCACCTGGTTTGCCCTCCCCTAAGGCCACTACTACAGCTGAACTACCATGTGGTCTTCTTTCCATAAAGGAGTAACAAGCAGAGAACTTGTGCCCAAAGAGTATGTCAGACAGGACAAAAAAGGAGACTGTTGTAACCTATTCAGATTAGGGACCCAGTGTGATGATACCCAAACTCGGCAACATAGCAAGTAGGCTTCCATGTCATGGAATTGTGTCATAAATTCTGGTAATCTCATACACAGTATTGATAGCAACTTTGAACTGCCTCTCATCATCACCACCGCTACTGTGACCATTTTTCAATGAGCAGAGACCCTTAGGAGCTGAGATAATGCTGAGGGATAAGTTAAAAATCAATTCCCAAATCCATAAAGAAGTAGGTCCTCTCATCAGAAGCCATTTAACAGCTATCCAACAATAACAAATTGCCACTATATTAATCTAGCTAATGTGACAAGTCATTCAAACTTTGAAAAGTTCAAAACGCCTCTTAAAGTTGTGGGACAAAACACCTCTCAAAGTTGGGAGTATGACCACTGAAACAAAAATAGCATTTTATATGTTGACTTGTTTCCCCTGTCCCTCGCATAACATTGTTCTTACATAACAGGCTATTCTGACTATTAGCTATAGTCAAACAACAAAAAAGGGGATCTGGGACTATCACAAACCCATTTCGCACACCATTTTCCTTTCACCTTCATTTTTGAAATAAACATTAAGTCACCGACTTTCAGCCTTGTCTAGACAGGAAAAGTTATTCACCTTAACCTAAGACATGAATGTAAACACCAATATAGTTACACTGGTATAGTCCTCCTACTTTTATACAGGAATCAGAGTGTTCACATGGGAGGGGCTGTCCACACAGGGGATTATACCCAAATAACTATCCTTGAATAACTGACAAAGTTTCCGTGTTGCCAAGCCCTTAGAATCTGTTCAGTGGAGGGATAATTACTTCACATTGCATATCACCATCTGAGTTGGACAGAATAGAATGGTAATGGGATAATATAAGATGCTTGAAGCCTTAATTTCCCAAACCATTCCAATTCCCTCCACACACACTTTCAACTTTTCAAGAACAGGGTAACAGGGTTATTCATCTGTTCATTATTCAACTTTGCTAAAGTTCAGTTTGAATTGCCTTCTCCATGTGGACATTGCTGGTTATTAAGATGTGCGTACCCTACAGGGGTGTAATTAGGGAAGCATTAAGATGTTTTCACCAAAGGACAGATCATTCATTGCAGCTGCACTCTTTTTTTTCTTCCGCAGGTTAACTACTTGGCAGTCCTTGCACATCCTGGAGTCAATCTGCATCTAAAGGATAGAGGTGAGTGGGCAGGACAGGGCAGTTCATCTTCTCCGACTCCTCATTTATTACCACACTGCTGGATAGCAGAGCTGATCTTTATCATATCATAACCGGGGAGCACATGCTACCAGGAATGGAGGCAAGAGAGGAAAACAAAATATTTTTCTTAAAAAAAAAAAGGCTACCCGATGCACAGCAATGACACAAAGTCATCCAAACAATCCAAATGTCCTTACAGCAGCTGGACTGTATTTGTTCCCCCCACCCCCTCACTAATCTCCAGTGTGGATAACAGTATTTATTACATAAGTATAATTAATTATGCAATCAGCCCATGGTTATATGTAGTTACAAACAGTCAATTTTCACTTTGTGCCTATAGCTGAAGCATCTGGCTCTGCTTTTTAAATAGGAAATGCCTGCTTATCAACAAAAGATGTCAGGCTCTGTCCTAGTTCCTGACATAAGGGCCATCACACTTTGAAGTCCTTCGACATGATGGTATATGACTGGAATGACAAAAGTCATCACAGACTGCATATGCCGTGACATGGCATTGATATCTCTACAGTGTTCCTTTCCGAGCTGAGAGGGGTCATGGGAAGAAGGAGGGGAGACTGGACAATAAGTTCAGAGAACTGACATCAGAAAGTTTCAGTTGGAAAAGTTACTCTTAAAATAAGTTAAGTGCAGACATAAAGGCAAGAACCATCCTCCCCTCCCTTGGTTTAGTCACATTCTCTTCCAAAGGAAAAGAAAAAGAAAAAATCCTCCCCCTAACAAGAAATCTGCACCAGGTCTTGAAACCAGCTAAGAGAGTGCATTGCATTGTGTCATTATTACATTCTCTATAACTACTGCTTCTGTAGATGATTTAACTATTAAGTATCTTCTCCCACTACCCGTTCAGGTCATTAAGGTCTATTACAGAACCTGCAATAGAGGAGCAGAAGGAAAGAAAATGATTACTAGTGTGAAAAAGCCTAATGAAGGCACACTCAGATGCAAAGAATTTCTATAACACCAGGGCACTGCTACAAAAGGAGACAAAGGCAACCTCTGATTTCTGCACCACAGATGTAGCTAAGTCACACACCCCAGAGGGATTTTTCAAAACATAAAGCATTTTATAAATCCAGATTACCTCTAGTCATCCCTAAATACAGAGCTTTCTGCTACAAAGAACTCTCTTCTTTTACTAATATTGTCCAAACCCAGAGTAACTACAGCTGTCATCAAAAACAAGCTGAGAGCAAGAAATACTATATGCTCCTAAGTATTCAGCCCATTCATGCATACCAGTCTTGGAAGCACAACAAATCAGTGCCACCCCTGTGACTGTAGCCCTTGACCTGGAATATATCTGAGATCTCTGCTATGGAGGATAGTATTTAGGGGAGTCTACCACAAATTCTAAGCCATGTAACAGTCTAATCCGCATCTAGCAACTTGAAACTTGGTCAAGTCTAGCCTCCATTTTCTAAGTCAGCTACACAGGAGGTTAGCAAGAAATGACCAATTTTCTTGACCTTAATTACCTTTACCCAGGCTTTAGAGTATGGTACAAAGACAGCACATGCTAGTCTGGCAGATAACTATCTCCTTTCCATATACAGTGGAAATACATCCAAACAAAGTTACTAGACCTCTTTGTTGTATCAGATACCACACTGACAGCCACATATTCCAGTCCCATTTTACAGTAACATGCAGGAGTAAATGCAAACGATCCTTCTTTACAGACTAAGCCTTTCAACCTCTTTTGAAAACTACCAAACCCTTCCCACAGACATTTATAAACAATCAATCAGGTACTAGCGAGGACACACAATTTGAGATTTAAAGTGGTTCTGTATTAAGAATCAGATAAATCTTAAGCGGAGGAAATGAACTTGTCCTTTCTCAAGCAAGTTTAAATATGCTTAGATCTGTGATTGATAGATGTGAGTGACTGTTCCAAACTCTAGGGTGACCCTATTCATGCTGTCTCTTCGGGCAATGATTCCAGAATAAATTTCCCTGGCTGACAAATAATAATAATAATAATAATAGAAAACCCACTCACTTAACCCATGTCAACATAGCTGTGCTCCTGTTAAACTTAGCAGATGGGAGTCAAATCAGTCTAGCAGCACTGCACTTTGGTGACTTTATCATTTTTACTTTAGTAGGGCAAATCCTGTGATGGACCAGGAAGAACCAGACTGGTTTCCAAGTGTGACTATAAATGCTGTGCTGCATTTATTGTTTCTCAATGGCTCCTGATCAAATAGTCCTAATAAAAGGTGTCTGGGCTGGCTACTGATGGGAGGTGGCCTGGAGCTGTTCTGACATGTGGGAGGAGGTGGTGGGGCAGGGTTATTACAGGTTTCCCTCGCTTTGCACTGTACATGCGTTCCTGGAAAACGGTGCATAACTCAAATTTGCAAAAAGGGAACCCACTTTACAATGTAACAAATAGAGATACATTCCACGACCCATTTCTACGACTTCATAGATTTCATAGACATCAGGGCTGGAAGGGACCTCGGGAGATCATCGGAAAGGGATTTCCATGAGACAATCTTGGTACTCACCAACAGCAAATAGGTCACACAAGCACAGAGCACTATCATAATGGGGATGACAACTACAGAAACATGTATCACAGACGAGTGAGGAGCACAGATCCACACAGGAAACTATATTTTGGTGCATGTCACTTTCTCAATGCACCGCACAAAAGCAGCTGACTGTGGGTCCACCACACAAATTGCGTAAGAGTGAATTTACCTTGCATATAACGAATTTTTGTTATAAAAACGGTGACTGCATAAGAGCGAATTCACACATACAGAACCCACAAAAAGTGAGGGAAACCTGTACTACTATCATTTTTTCTTTGTGGTTTCAAAACAGATTCTGAGACTCAGATTTCCTTAACACCTGTGTTTTGGTAATACCTTGTAGTCTGTGAGGTCAGGGACCTGTTGCACAAAGCACAGTACAACATATGCTAAAAGATAATCCCTGCACCAAAAGCTCTATAATCTAGAACAGAGGAGCTCAAACTTTGAGCTGCAGGCCAGGCACTTGCATCCCAGCTACACTGTGGGCCACCACTCACTTTCTGTAGGGGAGAAAGAGGTCCCTGCCAATATCAGAGGGAGGGGAAGGAAAGAAGATATTTTACCTCCAGTACACACCAACTGCCCTGGGGAAGAGGGAGGGATAAAGTGAGGAAGAAAGTAAGCAAGCCTACTATGGAGGGAGGGGAGAGCCAGAAGAGCTATGGTGAAGATCAGAGGCATGGGGCAGGGTGGGGAACACACTAAGCCAAGCTTCTTGCCCATGAACCCCTGTGCCAGGGTCTGAATCCAGTCATTTCAGAGGCCAGATCCAGTTTATGGGCCATAGGCAACTGGCAAGGGGTACATGGGGGTGCACGTGCCCCCCCGATGGGGCCGGTGCCCCCCGATGGCTGACACTGACGCTGTCGGCAGGGCTGGTGCCCCCCCAACAGGGCCATCACCACCAGTGGCTTCTGCAGGTGCCCCCCAGATTCAGGAGGCACCAGTCACTCATGCTATGGGCCATAGGTTGAATGCTACTGGTCCAGAAGATAAATCACAGCAGGTGAAGGAGACAAAAAAAAAGACTGACACAGAGGAAGAAGGATGACCCAGAGGAACCAGGTAACAAAAATAATGTGGAGTGAGCAATTCTTTTTTTGTTTCTGACCTCCCTTAGAATAAAGATCTTACAAATTGAGCTTAGTTAACAATTCTAAGGTTGATGCATGAGTAAGAACAGGCACCGTACAAAGCAGTCTCTTAGCTGTGCTGGTCCTGCAGGGTAGCAAGCAGTAAAAACTTAATTTCTGGCCCTGAAGCAAGAAGACATGACTCCACATCCAGCCAGGGAGCATCTCTATTGAGCAAAGAGGTATCTATTTACACAGTCACTTTTATTATTCTAACAGCCCTTTAAAGGAAATGGGCAATCCAAATGTAACAGGCAGTGGGGATTGCTGTTAGAATAGTTAACAGCTATGGTGATAACTCTGCTACCGTTAAGGAAAAAATCCAAGAAGGAAGCAACTAAAACTTAGGGGGGCGAAAAAGCAATACTCAAAGTAACTGAAAGAGAATGGAAAGAAAAAGGCAACTGAGTTCTCTCTGCTATACTCACTTCTTGGCCTCTTGTGGGCTAGGATTAAGTGGGGGCATCCAGGGCTTGATTTATACTCCAACTCCTGGAGTGAGGTGGCAGGGGGGTCTAGAAGGAGCCGCTGCCTGAGCTGCTTGGAAAGCCATGGGACAAGCTGGGGGCTCTCGTCTCTTATGGAGGGGCATATGGGGGATTCTTGTCTCTTATGGGGAGGCTCACCCCCGCCAAGCTTCTCCTCCCCTATATTTCAAGCCCTGGGGACATCCAGGGCACATAGGATACCTGCCAGTCAATTTGGGAGTATCTGAACTCCCAGGGATGGAGGATGTAGTTTTAGTGCCATATGTAGCAAAACCCACAGACAGGAGCTGATGCTGGAGCTATGGAGCCCAGTGCAGCTGTTTGCAGGCTGCCGGCTGCTTGCTGCAGCTGCCCAGAGCCCAGGATGGCTACATACAGCTGTGCCAGAGCAGCTGTGCCGGAGCAGCCCAGTCACCGGCTCTGTATTGGGAGCAAGGGAGAGACTGGGGTTGCACTGCGTCAGGCCCCTCCCCCACTGCCTGCTCGGTTGTGCAGGTGCACGCGCAAGTACAGAGTTAATGCCTAGGCTCCAGAGCCCACCACAGCTGTTTGCAACCTCCCGGCTGCAGCCAGCCCTGGCTCTAGGTAGTTGCTGCGAGCATGGGCTGGGGGGCAAGGGGCTTTGGGTGGAGGCAGGGACAGCAGGGCTAGGACACAGGGGCTTTGGGAGTGGGGCAACGGGCGCACACAGAGTATTCTGCCATGTATCCCCACCCTCATGTTTTCTGGCATGCTGGCACTCCAGCACCTTCCAGGGCAGGCATTGTGGTGTTTTTCAGCACTCCAGCCAAAAAATGTTGCCTACCCCAATATAGTATGTTGTAACTGTGACTCACGTCTAACCAGGCTCATGTAAATTGGTTCCTGAATGAATGGGAATGAATGAGGGTGCTTGAAACATAATGGTAGCAGGCCTCTACTGAATGATCAGTAATGACCGGACCATCAACTCAATGACCCAACTATTGCCTTGCATTGACTCACCTAGAAATGACAGACCTCACCCAGGAACAGAAACAAAACCCAGCATGTGGAAGACAAAGACCCTACAGAAACCAGTAACCCCACCATTATATCCCACCAGACAGTGAGGACACCTGGATCTGCACATATGCATCTGAGCAGGACTGGCCTTGCCTGGACATGTCCTTCCCATAGGAGACACAGGTAGCCCACCCCTATAGAACAGCTGGTAGAGTGTGACCTCTTTGGAACACCCTCTCCATCCAGACCAGCACTATGCCACACCACCTATCCACCCAGAGGCCCTGCTGGCAACCCCCTCTGGACAACACCTCACTGGAGAAGGGTTCAACTGGCCATCAAGGATCAACTCACAGCCTGGATAGGTAGCTATCACCCACCTTCTTCCCCCAAGCAAGGGACCCAAGCTCTGTCTCTGCGCAACTTGACCTCAATCCATCCTTTCCTCTTCTACTACCATTGTATTAATGTGTGGAAGAGTTTGTGTGCGTGCTGGGGGGGGAAGGGGGGGAAGGGGGAACCAATAACTTCTTGGGCCATACAGTATGTTGCCTGTTTAATACAATTGTTATCTTGGAACCCCGAGCTGGGTTTTGTCTTACTGATCTCCTGGCCCTGTTCCAATTTCTGCTCTTTGCCCCTCTGACTTTCCTCCAGTCTCTCTAGCTCACTCGCTCTCAGATCATTTAACCCCTGCTGTCTCCGAGCTCCCCCCAGTTCTGCCCTCTGCCTCCTAGCTTTCTGCAACCCCGACCTGTCTCATAGCTTCTCTCTCTACCCTCTGCAGCCTTCTGGCTTCTTTGTCTCCTGGCTACTCTGTCTGCCCCCTGCAGCCTCCTGGCTTCTCTGTCTCCCAGCTCCTTACTTACCAGCCTCCTCCTCCGACTTTTACCTCCCAGCTCTTGGCTTTTTCTTCCACTACCCCTCACCTCTCTGCTGCTCCTCCCGGCTTCTTTGACAAGTTTGGCTCTCTCTCTGCTGCCCTGGCTTGATCATCTGGCTCTGCTCCTTCACCTCCTCCATCCCCTGAATTTTCCTTTACCCCCAAGTAACCCTGGGGCACCAAGTGACCTCAAGTAACCCCAACCACAAGTGACCTCCCCCCCCAAGTAACCCCCGGGGAACATCAACCCCGAGTAACCCCAAGCACCAAGTTACCCCAAATGCCCCCTAATGTTCACACACAGTCACAGAAATGCAAGTTTGCATGTTTATGCATGTATATGTGTGTGTATGTGTATATAATTTTATATCATGCCCTCTTGTCTAACAGCGCAGTTTTGAGATCCTAAGCGTTGAGTGTCAAGCCAACACATACATGGTATTTAGAAGGATTGAGTTCTGCCTGCTGAATTAATATGGTTTTCAGAACAATTGAGTTCTGCTCAGTTGATAGGATTTGGAACTGATTTGACCTGAAACACAAAATATATTAATGAAAAAAAACAAACCGAGTTCTCTCTACTATAATTTTGAGAGTGCTCCCATTAAATCATCTAGAACTAACATGCACCAACTAGGAACCATTAGGGGTTATTTCCATATACTTTTAAAAGTCATCATCAAGCTAAATTACTCAGATAAATGATCTAGGAAAAAACTAAGTGCGGGACCCATATATAAGTGGCTGGTAAAGCAAAAAAAAACTTTTTTTTTTTTACAAATATAATACCAGAGGGAAAGAAACCTCAGTATGTTAATTAAAATAAAGAATAAGGGCAGAGACTTGCACATAGGATCTGACACGTAAAATAGCATAGGGGACCAATTTTTAGCCTCTGTAAATCTACATAAAACCTTTGCAATGATTTGCACTACCATGCTTGTAATTTCCAATGGAAGAAGATAACTGGGGGGTGATTTTAGAGTCGGCAGGAGGTATAAACCACAACACAGGCTGTAGCAGACCTGTTCAGAGCCTTATAAGTAAGGCTGAAGCATCTGAATGAAAAACAGAGCCAGAAACAGGATTTGTAGGAAAAGGGAAGGTATGGTCAAGAGTCATCTCTGGTTGTTCCATAAAAGAAACCAAAAAAACCCACCAAAATTGATAAGACTTATTTCCAATCTTTTCTTTTACCCACCTAGCAGCACTCAGTATTTGGAAAGAGATGCAGGAAAGATACCACACAAACTACTTGTAGCATTCCTGCCTTTTCCATACCTCTCACTCTGACTTATCAGCATGAAAATCATCTGGAAACAATTGCATCCTTGAACTGATTTTCAGTTATTTAAATTATTAAAAAGTAGAGAGGGTGATAATACACAGATTAGATTCTCACTTTAGCTGTTGTCCCCAACTCATATGCCTAGGTTTATTCTCTATGAAACCCCCACTGAGGCTGAACAGAATGTGAAATTAGGGAAGAATTTAGTCTCCTATAGCACAATGTACCCAAATTGTAGGGCTAATCTGAAAAGTCTAGAAATTCTTCTGTTTTGGTGAATCAAATTGTCCCCAGATATCAAGACGACATTATGAACAAAGGTTTACAAAGTCTTCAATCTGTTTTATTTGACTGGCAGAGACTGGCAAGAGACGATACAGGCACCAATAGATACATAAAGCACCTAATCACCTTCAAAGGTGGCTGCATGTTTTCTTTACTTCAAAGCTTGTCTCCTGTCCAAGAATTTCTGTAGTGCACTCCAGCTGTGCAAGAGCCTTAAAATTAAGGTGTGCTATTACAGAATGTACTTTGCTGTACTCTTCTTATATTGGCACTCAACACTAGCTAACTCTGTCTCTTCTTCTGTTCTGATGGCTCCATCTCCTAACAAATCAAATTTATTTAAACAAGGGCAACCGTTCCCAGAGTCGCAGACTGAAATAACACAGCTCTGTCCAAGGCAGGGCAGTGCTTCCAACTCAACTGCTGGTACTACTGGTTCTCCCCGGCCCCAAATTGCCACTTATACACATGCAACTTGGCTGTCACCAAACACCACAGAATTTTCTTCCCCTCCCCGCAACCACCCCACCAAAATGCTGCCAAACTGCCTCAATGCAGAAATGCGGTCCCAATCCAGGCTTCACAAGCTGAAGGAAATTACTTGGTGGGCCAGATCCAGCTCACAAGACATAGGTTGCCAACCCCTTATTTAAGCTATTCTTGCTCTTAACTCATTTTAAGAGCATCTGAACGAAAGGTTGTACCTGGTGACCAAAACAATTTAGACACCAGTCTAACTCAGTTACTACACTTGGGACACAATAAGCTTACTGAGCTAGATCCTATTGCATCTATTAGGCACATACGTGGTGATAGGTGCCAGAGGCACGATTCTATCCCACCCTGCTTGAACCCCTGAAAAGCTAACGATACAAAAGGTGGGTGGATCCTTGTCCTCCTCACTGCTTTTTGTGACTCACACTTAAGAATAAGATGATAGGGTGTTAAAAAGTAGATGCATTAACAGATTTTCAGGGACTTGAACAGGGTGGAATAGAAACATGCCTAGGTGCCTAAATCCACTTAGATGCCCAACAGGTGGAATAGGACCTGGTCCGCTTCCCCAGCAGTTCTGCTGCTCCTGTTAAACCAGTAGAAATGGAGGCATTCTTCTGCAGTGCAACACGAGGCCTACTAACACCACTGAGGGACAGTGACAGTTAATGTGACCCAACACTAATTACCCTATATGAAGCAACCTCTCCCAGGGGTTCTGGTTTGGGAGGCAACCACTGCTTCTGGTTTGGGAGGTAGCCCACATACATAGCACATCATGCTTAAAGACACTGCTGCTGGGTATACCATGTTTAGCATGTAGACATGTCTGATGACAGTAAGACCAAGCCCCAGGAGTTACTACTTTATTTACATCAATTTTTCTGTTCTCTATCCAGTGCTGCCTTCCCACACTCTCAACAAATAACATAATGTTCACAATGATGATTAAGTCATCCTAGGAAAGCACTTCAGGGAAATGATCTTGAGAAGTACTGAATTTCCTCAGCTCCCAGTTCACTGATCTCTACAGATGTCCAAGTGACCAAATGCTACAGAAGTCAAGACTTTGACCTAGCTGATTGTAACTGCAAATTTTGATCAGATTTCCTACCTAGCAATAAAAAGATTGAAATACTTCAAGGTTATAACAGAAAAATAAGCTGTCTCTTATCATTCTCCTTTACACATAAATTGTGTGTTTAATTTAGGACTGCAGTAGATGCATTCAAAGCAAAATGGCCCTACTGCATACACTAAAGACAGTAAAGTTCAAAACAGATTGTATACAGACTCTTCCCCAACTATTGTACCGTATGGACTGACCATATTAGCACAGCAAGGAGGGAAGAAAAGTGCTCATGAGTCATGAATAATAAATGCTGCATACTGAGTACTCACTTAAGCTATTTGTTTCCCATATTACCAATGGAAATTGCTGAAACAAAACTGTAGGATTTAATAAGTGCATATTTTGTTTCATGTCGAGGAACATGAAGCCAAAAGGTACAGCAGAACAACATTAGCCAGGCTTGTAGCTTCTAAATGCTGTAACTACAGACATAAAAGGTTAGCAATTATGACAGTGCTACTGAATTATACTGAAAATGCCAGTGCTTGATAACTAGGTGGACACATTAACGTATTATTGAGTGATCTGCAGCCATGATGAATTCAGCAGGAAGAATCCAAGGATCACATTCTTCTTTATAAGGCCCCTGCCTCACTCAGTAGAGCAGACCATACCTTAGGGACAAATGAGGGTGGCATAGTGAGTTGTGTGTTTGTTGTCCCAAGACTGCAGGAAGAGAAAGCATGAACTCAGAGTTCAATTCTGTTCTTGAGAACTGCATAGGCAACTTTACTTCTGAGTGCTTGACCTTCAAACTTTTTGACTAGTCCTTTAATATACAAAGAACTAAGATCTCTTAGAAACTAACCTAAAACAAAAAAGTAAAGTTGTACATTTTAAAAGTTTCTCAATAATATTCTGCCATGAGAAAGACACAACAGAACCATCAAGTTAAGGAAAAATTACAACCCTATTACAGCATATGGAGTAGATGACTTACCAGTGAACCGAAACCACCATCAAGAAAACCACAGGTGTTGAACCAATTAAAGGATGATAGCAAAAAGTTTTGAATCCTAAGAGATGTGTGGCTTCTTCCACTAATAAAGATTACAGAAAGAAAGAACATAGCTTCTGAACTGAGCAAGCAAACAAGCATACTCTGCTGTCATCTCTCAACTTTATGCTACTCATTGTAGTGCATCCTATTTATCTCAGCAAGCAAATTACAGCAGTAAGACAGATAACAAAGAGTGCATCTACATGAGATGCTTCACTGTGCAGCAGACTAATTTGCTGTGCAGTAAAGCACCACCATCTACACATTCATGGCAGTTAGGGCACAGTAGACTAATTTACTGTGCTGGAAGATACGACTTGTATTTGACTGGATTATCTGGCAGTGCAGTAAATTACCATGCTTAAACACACATGTAGATGGTGACATCAGGATTAGTTAGACATCAGTAGTATATTTAGTCACTTTCATTGCACATGGAGATGAGTCCAAAGACCACAAACCACACCAAGGAGAGGACTAGCTTGGCAGTTTTACACACTAGGTGGTAGCAGTGCCTGGAGTAATGACAGAAGCTGTGATTTTATGTCCTCCTAAATCAACGCCCATAAGCCTCTGCTAAAACTTCTGCCCTTGTATTAACTGTCTATATAATCCATTCTCTCTCAGACAGAAGTATAATTAATATTTTGCCCATCTCTAACTGTGTTTGTGTATCAGATAAAACAGCGGAGGACTTACTACAGTTCTGACCAGTAAGGTAGCTTGGCCCCTTCCCAAAGAATCTGTACTGTAATCTCAATGCGAGAAGCTCACCACAGGGACATAACTGGAATACAATAAAACTGTAGTGACCAATTTCTAATGGTTTGTTAATTTTCCTTTTAGTGTCTTTGTCTTTAATTATGGGGTCCACAAACACCATGGCAAGAGCCCACAGTGATTAAAAAGCAAACTGGCATCAGGAAAAACAATTAAAGTTTGACCTACACTTTCTTTTTTCATGAGACTATAAAAATTTTAGACATTTATGTTACTTGGCAACACTTAAGAACTTGAAACACCCGTTTGGACCTTACCTACCACAAATTATCATAATAATTACATGAACTAAGAAAGAGGGGCTTGCATTGCTCCAACTTTTGAGAAACAGTCACAATAAAGACTGAACACATGGCTAGATACACAGTAATTGTGAGATAACCACATGGCTGGCAGCCTACTGATAAACAAGGCTGCAGGTCTCAAAGTAATAGCAAACCCACCACACTAACAGCTTCTGGGTCCTTAAACTTCCAATGTTTGCTAAACCACCAACTTCAGTAGTTGCCTTGATAGCAGCTATCTGAAAATACTGAAATAGCCATGGCTCAGGCAAAATGGTCTCAACAACACAGAGTGAAAAACAGACATTTGTCACAAGCCAACAGCTGCATATCAACACATCTTTAAAAAAAGGATCTCAGATTTTCCCTTGCCTTGTTTTTATCCATTACACATATTAATCTGGAAGAGTCTAAGGAAAGAAAACAGCACATTTTCATGAGTTTATGGAAAATTAATAAATGTTTAGAACATCTTTGGTCAGGTCTCATTATACCTATTAGGCATGAAAGTAAACTTAGGCACCTAACTGTGATCTTATGCCACCCTGGCCAAGTCCCAAAAAATATCAATGTGCCTGCTTTTGCAACAAGCTACCATCTTAGCATTAAGAGTAAGTCACAAAAAGCAGAAACAAGGAGGAGGAGGACCCATCACCTGTTTTGTATTAATTGTTTTTCAGGGGTGTGAGTATATTGCCCTGAGGGGTCAGGCCAACACTCAGGATCTCAATATTGCGCTGTTAGACAGGAGGGCATGGTGTACAATTGCACATATACAAACACACAAATCAATTAGGTGCATACACACACATGCTACTAGCTCAGGCACATACACATTCAAACCAGCCTAGGCACATGCATACCTATTACCAATTCAAGCACATACTATACACCCCAAAAGTTAGACCACTAATTAGATCATTAATTCTAAAACTAAAAATTAGATCACTAATTTGTATATTATATACACAATGCCATATATATATGTGTGTGTGTGTATACACACATACACACACACACACACACACTCACACTAGCAATGCAGATACACGCATATTCAAAATAACTGGTCTAGGTTCATGCACACCTATCACCAGTTTAAGCCCATACACGCTACACACACCAAATTTAGACAGAATCAGTTACCAACACCTGCACATTCAATACACATACATGTATTACTAATTTATATACCCCCCCGCACACACACACACACGTTATCTATATATGTGTATTCACTAATTTACACACACACCACCCACCTACACATACACACAGGTGAGTTTCTAAGTTGGGTGTTGTGATGTCTGTGTATGCATGTGCTTGGTGTACTTGGGATACCTGGGGAAATGTTAAGGTAAGAAAGTAGAAGTGTAGGGAGTAAAAGTTACCAGGACCAGGGTTAGAACCAGTAGACTACAGGGGCCTGGGCTGAAGACCTGAGGTTCAGGGGGTAAATTTAGGTTAATTGATCTTAATTGATTAAAAGGCAACACCCAAAGCCTGCAGAACAGGGAAGCCAGCACAGAGTGTGGGACTGGAGCCAGAGCTATGGGGGAGCTGAAAAGGTAGGTGGGGAGAGGTAAAATGGAACTAAGGGAAAGTGTGGGTGTTAAAGAGGGGCTTTGGATATGGGGAGCCAGAGGGTAGCTCCAGGGCAGCTAGAGAAGTTGCAGGGAGTGGCAGTAGGTGCTGGGAGCTGGAGAAAGGCTCCAGCTGCTGCAGAAAACTGCTGGGCAGACAGGAGGAGCTGGGAAGTTGCAAGGGCAGGGGGGAGGACTACAGAAGGTGCGAGGGAAGCCTGAAAACAGAGAGCCGAACAGCAGAAAATCACAGGAAAAGCAGCAGGAGAGACTGAAATGTGGCAGGGGCAGCAGGAAAGCAGAGAAAGGCAGCAGAAAGTCACAGGGAAAAGGCAGTAGGTATTGAGAGGAGATTGGGAAACTAGTGGAGAGGGGTGGGGGCTAGAGGTGAGAGAGAATGAGGCTGGAATTTAAAAGGAGGAAGGGACTGAGATTTAGTAACACATGACCCAACTCAGGGTTGCAAATGACAGTGGTTTTATTTAACAGGGGAGATGGTGACACAATGTCTTATTGGTTCCCTTGCACCCACCCACACACACACCCACACACACACAATGGCAGCAGGGGTTAGAGAGGTTTGGTGCAGGGACTGAAGTCCACTGAAGTCCAGGAGGAGAGAGAGAAACAGAGAGAGAGAGTCCAAATTGTAGGAGGAGGTATGTAGGTAATATCTACCTATCCAGACTGGAAAGGGGTCTTTATCCAGTAGATGTTGTCCAGAGGGGGGTCGCCAGCAGGACCTCTGGGTGGATAGGTGGTATGGCATGGTGTTGGTCCAGATGGAGAGAGCATCCCACTGGGTCTGTCTTCACTGCCCCTTTTTATAGGGGCAGACCTTGTGTGACCCTAGTGACGGGAGGCTTGCCCAGGCAAGGGTCAGCCCCTGGCATAGTAAGCATATGTGGAGACAACTGCTGCTGCTACTGCCATTGGCTCTTCTGCTGCCTGTAGCCTCTCTCACGCGCCTCCCTGCGCGAACCCTGGCGCAAACTCCGGCATGCCCCTAAAGAGTGCCCCTGTTTGCATGGCTTGGGAGTGCGGCTCCCGCCCGGTGCAGCTATGCAGGGACGTGCAGGTTCAGGTGTCTGTAATAGTGAGAGTTGCTGTTTCTGCAGGGTCTTTTGTCTTTCAGATGCTAGGTTCTTGTCTCTGTTCCTGGGTGAGGTCTGTGGCTTCTGGATGAATCAGTGCGAGGTGATGGCCCAGTCATTACAGGCCATTCAGTAGAGGCCTGCTACCCTTGTATTTCAATCATTCCCAGTCACACACATTCATCCGGGAACCAATTTACATGGGAGGGATATGTGATTCATACAGTTGTGACACAGGGGATGCCTGGGCAGAGGACACAAGATAGAGACTTGACATATAAAATGGATACTTGACATGATTTTGGTAAACTTACAAACACAGGCCTAAACCATACAATAGCCATATGAAAGAATAAAAATCAATATAAAAATGATAAAAATACAATATACAACAGGAAAAATCAATACAGACCTAATAATTATACAATATAAAACAGTGGATATCCAAAGCCAAAAACTTGCTACCAAAATAAGAATGTTAAAGCTTATCCTAATCTTAGCTTACTTATACCTATTTATAGGGAATAAAGAGTGAGGAAAAAAGTTATAAATGGTTGGGGAAGGGGAATAAATTTAAAATTCATTCATTTTAAAATAAATTTAAAAAAGAAAAAGAAAAACTGGGGGTTTTGCTACAAGCAGGGTGAAATAGAATAGCACTTTGGCACCTAAATCCACTTAGAATCACAGAGAAGTAGAGCTAGAAGAGAGCTACAGAAAGTCATCTCAGCCAACCCCCTGCCTGAGGCAGGATCATCCCTATCCAAACCATCCCACATAAATCCATTGGCTAACCTCTTAGCAAAACTGCATAGTTAACCCTGACAAAACCACAAGACACTCTCCTCTACTCCATAATGTGTTTAATAGCAGGTGGAACCAGGGGGCAGTCTGCTGAGCTGTGGTGTCTGTTAATATGGACTGCAACTCCTAAAACCCCCCAGGGGCCAGGAGACAAGGGAAAAAGAAAAACAAAGCTTGAGGCTAGAATAAAGGGAAGAGAGAGCAGGGTGCACATGGAACCTGGTCAGCCCTATGCAGTCGGCTGAGGACGCTGGGGGAAGCACACAGTGCCCCCAGTATCCTCCGACCCTTGAGGCGGCAGCGGCAGCAGCAGTGATTGGCAGCCAAGAGACAGCTGCGGCAACGAGAAGGTAAGCCAGGAGAAGGAAGTGAGCGGGGCCAAGTGTTGGCAATCAGGCAGGGGACTCTTTCCCCACCTGACCCTATTTAGCCTCACCGAGCGGGAGCTGTGCTCCCAAGCCGTGCAAACAGGGAGCGCAAATAGGCACGCTCTTTAGGGGTGCACCAGCGTTTGCACCGGGGTTCCCGCAGGGAGGCGCGTGAGAGAGGCTGCAGGCAGCGGAAGAGCCAATGGCAGTAGCAGCAGCAGTTGTCTCCAGGTAAGTGCATGAGGGTGACAGCATGGAAGTTGTCACACAGAGTGCAGCCAGGGCTCCTGCCCCATGGCTGTCTCCTGGCCCGGGGACTGGGGAGGCTTCCACGCAGGTGGGGCCACCTGCCTGTGGGGGCTGCCTGGCTTGGTCCCTGGGACTGTGGGGGACACAGAGGCAGGGGCTTCTCTCACCTGTCCCACCTGTGCCAGGATTGCGGAGCTGGAGGGGCAGGTGAGGGAGCTCCAGGCGGAAGTGAGCAGGCTGCGGGGGATCAGGGCCATGGAGGACGAGATTGACGGGTACTTTCTCTCTCTGCAGGGCCCGTCCCCTCAGGCTATCACCAGCCAGGAGTCTGCAGGAGGCGAATGGAGGACAGTCACCTCCAGGGCCAGGCAGCATCGTGGGCAGCGTGTAGCTGCATCAACTGTCACCCCAGTACAACTGGGGAACAGGTATGAGGCCCTGGCAGCGCTAGAGAAGACTGGGCATGAGGAAGAAGGAAGCCACACCCTCATCCAGCAAGCCATCAACCATACCAACTGAGCATCATCCAGTGACCCAGAAGAAGAGACATTGGGTCATCGTCATAGGGGACTCCCTCCTCAGAGGAACAGAGGGACCCATCCACCGTGCAGACTCCAACGTGAGAGAAGCGTACTGTCTCCCAGAAGCCAAGATTGGGGACATCACAGGGACGATCACTGACCTCATCCAGCCTTCCGACAGCTATCCTATGGTCCTCATCCATGTGGGAACCAATGATGCGGCCCAGAGTAGTCCAGACCGGATCGTGGATGACTACAGGGCTCTGGGGGCCAAGCTTAGAGAGTCAGGTGCCCAGGTGGTCTTTTCATCCCTCCTCCCGGTTAGTAGACGCCATCAGTGGCAGAGGGCCTGCATCTGTCAGGTGAACTGGCGCCTCCGGAGTAGGTGTCGTCATGCCGGATTTGGCTTCCTGGACCATGACCCGCACTTTAGATCAGAGGGCATCCTGGGGCACGATGGTATCCATCTCTCCCCAAAAAGTAAGAGTTTGTTTTCTTACAGGCTAGTTGACCTCCTACAGTGGGCTTTAAACTAAGTTTATCTGGGGACAGGGATCCAGACGAGCAAGAAAAAACTCAATCAGGTGTAGGACCTGCCTAGATAAGAGCTCAGGTATATACCAAGGGACCAGTTGTCTCTCAGGTAGGGGGGTGCACAGGGCTCCCACAGGGGGATTAATGTGTCTCTTCACTAATGTGAGAAGCATGGGGAACAAGCAGGAGGAGCTTGCGCTCCTGCTTGCAAGTAGTAAAATCAACCTGGTTGGCTTAGAGGAGACATGATAGGATGAAACATTTGACTGGGCATTAGACATAGAGGGCTGTAGGTTGTTTAGAAGAGATAGGAAGGGGAAAAAAGGTGGGGGGTTGTGCTCCATGTTAGGGATTTGGTAAGGGAGGCTAAAGCAGCACTGGAGCTTTGACTAGCTACGCAGTACAGACATCATTGGTGGTAGACCTGTTGCCAGAGTAACAGAGCTCGGCTAACTCATGCCAATTCCAGACAGCACCATTTTTTTCTTATGTTAGACCTTTCTCCCATCACGTAAAGATAGCACCCAGAGGACTAGGCAAATATCCCAATACCATCCGGGCCTGCCAACTTAAACACATCCAGTCTTTCCAAGTGACTCCGCAACATCTCAGGGTCAACCCTTGGTAGTCTGGTGCCCAGCTGTTGCCTCTCTACCATGTGAGACTTGTCTTGCCCCTTGTTTAGGAAAAGCTGAGACCCAGTGGGCTTGTTGCATGCCATACCAGGGCAGAGCTGAGACCCAATACTATGGGCACAGTAGATTGATTGCTGCTGCACAGACAGCAAAGCAAGATCGCTTGCACAGAGGAGCTAGAGCAAGAAGCAAACTGATGAGGTATGCTGCACATGGCTGCTTAGAGCAGGCAGCAAACTGATGAACTCGACCTGTGTGCTCAGAATGGTCAGTCTTGCACCCCTAGGGATGGAAAGTAGTATTAGCTTATGGCCAGCACCACCCCCTGGGCAGTAGAATTCAGGAGGATTGAAAGTTTGCCCACAGAGCAGAGAAATGGGAAGGGATGAGAATGGTGCATGCTGGGATGCTGGAGAAGTGAAAGTAGAGCATCTTCTTTCCCCACAGCATTCTAACAGTACCCTGGAATGACCTTGGTAAAACAGGGTTTTTTGTTCGCTTGTTTTTGGGGGGTTTTTTGCAAAGTAGCTGTTGAGTAGCTCTGCTCTCTTTGTACCTTCTAGTAAACATTCACCCTGGCTGTTTAACAATGGACCCATAGCTTTCCCAGTCTTTCTTTTCTGGCCAACATACTTACATAATCTCTTCTTTTTTGAATTAAAGTTCCCTCACTAGATGCAGCTCGTTCTTTATGTTTGCCTTCCTGGTTATTTTCCCTACAGGTACTTGGTGTTTCCTGGTAAGTTTCCTTGGTGATCTGCCCATTTTTCCATTACCTGTATGCTTTCCTTTTTCCATTTGAAGCAACCTAGAATCTGCTTTTACAGCCACATTGGTCTCCTACCATTCTTGTGTTTCCATCATGTCAGAAAAGTTTCTTGTTGGGCTTCCAATATTATGCCTTTAGTAGCTTCCAAGCCCTCCTGGGCATCTTTATTAAATCCTTGGGTCAAGTGAAATTCATCTTTTTGAAAGCTACCATCCTAATCCTGCCAACCTCATGCTTTCCTTTTAATTGCATACTAGGCAGAATAGAAACTAGACCATTATCTTTTTCCACGCAACTCTGAGCATTCATGTTTTATGAGCAGTGCAGTCAACCAGACCCAGCAACCAATGGTAACCTCAAGAACACACAATAAAAAGAATACATGGAAAGGTAAGGGGGTCATCTAAGGGTTATTTAGGAGCAGCCAAGGGCTCTGTTGTAAGAAGGACAAAGGATTTGCTTCAGTTAGTGAGATCAACAGTAAAGTAAAAGAGTAGGAGAAGAAAAAACAGTAGAAGACATCAAGATGTCCACTTCCCCGCTATTTAGTACATGGACTCACATGTACTAAAACAAAGCATTTCTCCATCCACTTTCTCTTCACACTGCACTTAAACTGATGAATACACATGATCATGGAAAACCAAGAAGCTTTCTACAGAAGTGCCAGAAAAGGATTTTGTTCTGTCCACACAAAATGACAGCACAAATTAAGTAGAACTATTCATTGACTGCTCCTTTAGCTAACAGCCAATTTGCTGACAGAGCGGTAGCTAATTGGCCTTTCCACAGAAGTACTGAAAATGGGGGCCCTCTCAATGTAGCAGTTAATGACCAACTCCTGGAAACCTGTTACCCACCACCTTTGTCAGGAATAGACTTTGGATGCTGTTACAACCATAAATACGGCCTTGTTCTTTCTAAAAAGGTGGTGTTTTTACCTCACCATAATTACTGCAGGTGAGATATCCCAAAAACAAACACGCAACAGGCACATTTACACCACCAACTTAGCATGCCAGGCACTACATACTCTGTTGTTTCACAGCAGTGTAGGGATGCAGCTGGATCCCCAGTGTGAAGCAGAAGCACTAACTTCCGGTTGCCACCGCAATCGTGAATGCAAATACAGAGCAGCTGGCAGCAGCTGCTTTTCTTTGCCACCCACCCCTTCCAGGTTGGTGCCCAAAACAGTTGCCCCCAACACCCCCCTTCCCCCAATTATGCCACTGCTACTCCACACCTGCTACTGCCCAAACCAGAAGTGACATAGCTACATTCAAGTGGCACTGCAAGTAGGCAAATTAGCATGGCTAAGTGCCATACTGCAACTCTGACTCAATACATGTGCACCAAAAACATGGCCACAATGCATTCAGCTTGAGCAAACTTAGTAACATAAATAAGCCTGCCCACAGCAATGCAAAAACAGCTATATAGCTCCTGGCTTAGGCATCAGAATGCACAAAGCAATGAAGAGTACCTGAGTGAGCTACTGCCTAGCTAGTTAAGTCTGTGGTGTGGACATACGTAATGAAAATAAGGTACTGTAGTTTTACCTTGAGGGAAACCAGGTGAGGTCGGTACTCCACCATCACCTGTGGTTGACATGCCACAGTGCTCTTCTTGCTCAAAGCAACATGCTTCATATTTTTACTTTTTTAGCAGTGAAGACCAGATCCATTGTATAACAAAGTTTGGAAACTTGCTGATTGTTTTCTGATCTAACCAATATTCTGAATTCCTGATTATGAAGGAGGTGTATGCACGTTGGTGAGTGGGTCCCCCTTTGTTGTGCTGTTTAAGCTTTAAGAGGGTACTGATATCTAACTTCAGAAAACACAACCTAACCAAATGTGAAACACTAGACTTCATGGCCATTGTACACTTGCTTGGGCCACAGCACTGAGTGCTTTTAAAGGCACCTGGTACTGAGGCGTATCCAGTTGTGTAAGTGGATAAACGCGTGTTGGCACTGAGAAAATGGCAGTGGCATGCTTTTGAATTAAAACACCTTCTACTGAACTAAAACACTGCCATTTTCTGTGCATGGAAATACATTTCACCACTTATACAACTGCAGGCGACACAGCACAGTGTGCATCAGCTCATGCGTGGAGCAGACTCAGTTAATCGAGTCTGCTCTGACCCACCAGATCTCTGGCATGTCGAGTGATGAAAAGGTAGGTGTGTTAATGCCCCAGAAGATTAAGAAGTGGGACTTCCATATAAATTCATCTACTTTCAAGATCATTAATGCAAGGAGAAAGTTTGTTTTTAGAATTAAAAACAGCAAAGTTACTAAGCAAATACAGCACAGTGAAGTCATCTTTAATTATTACTCAGGAAGAATGGTCTTCAGAAATGCAGGATTCTTTATTGTCAGCAAACTCAAAGGAACAGATCAATCAGATGCAGCAGGAACCAGTATTTTTGTACTCCTAGGCATTGTTGGAACTGAAAAATTCTGTACCCTCCCAAGCCTTCTTTCTCCCCCCTTTTAGCAACAGTGCACCAAGGTCTCAATTAATAAGGAAAAAAGTCTTTATAACAAGACATCGACTAGCACAGGTCCCTCCTGGATTGTCTGTATCACACACCTTCCATAAAGTAGCACATCCCAGTATAGCTTAACCATTGCTGAAAAGTACTTTTTTTGAAAAGTACAGTGCTCTTAACTAGAGTTTCCCTACCTGCTACACTTGGTCTGAGTCTAATTTATTTGCCTCCTGTCCAAATGCTATACTGTCTCATTCATTTAATGGACAATCCCCAATTCCAGGCAAATAGAAGAGTGAAAGAACCCTACAGTTTTTATAAAGGAGCCTACTCAGGGCTTGCTAGAGGTTGAAGAGACCAACCTGAAATAGTAACAGACCCTGCATCAAGCAGGGAGACTCCATTTTTAAAAGGTACCATAAACAAAAAAAATAACAAAAATCAACATTTCCTTCCACTTATTCTGTATAGCTCCACCATATATACTACCCTAATAAATTAACATTTCAAGGCAGGCAACTAGCAATCTTGACAGTGACCCTTTTAAAGGTGAGTAATAAATTAGTTCAGGGTATAACATCAAACCCACTGAAGTTAATGGAAAGATTCCCCTGGATTTCAGTGGGCCTTGGGTCAGGCTCTAAATCAAGAAAGGGAAAATGAGCATTAGTGTCACCAATAATTATTTGAAAGGTACATTACGATCAAATGTAACTTCACAGAGAGCTCCCTGAACCAGGCAGTTTATTAACAGACTGAAAAGCTTGTTTTGGGGATCACTGGAGAGGCAATCATGGAATGGAGTGCCCGAAGTGTTTCATAACCACAGAACTCAATTACAATTGAGGAATAAAGTTAAACAAATGCTGTTCTGGAGTCTTTTCCCCTTCTGGCCCTTGCAAGTTAAACTGCCATGTAAGATTTCAAATGACACTGCTCAAATTGTATGATATGGAGTTGCAAATGTGACCTTGAGCATGCAATAACTCTTCCACACCCTGTTGGTTGCATCAAACCAACCAACACTCCTTTCCCTCCCTCCCCTGGCAGAGAACTCAGATCCATTAAAGACATAAATACATATAGCAGTGCAAAGAAAGGTGAGCTAAATTAAGGCTTATGACAGGAAGCCAGTTACAGAGTAATTATTAAACTTTAGCATTAAACCCAAAATGTAGTGTCAAGAATACAAACAATAAATCTAAAAAAAGTATCTTCTTACCAAATATAAATGACGCTTTCAACTGATTATAAATATAATATGTGAATTGCAGGAGCCATAAATACTTCCTAGGGTTCTGGAACTATCATGATAATGTACAGGAGCAAAATTCATGTGGTTTATGATGTCACTGTTACTGTGAAATATATTGATAGTCCTACTCACTGTGTTCCATTTATTATTCTATATAATACATGGATCAACCACAAATTTTAATGGGAAAACAGTTTTATTTAGCAAAGAAATATAACTTGGGAATTGAGGGATCTTTCCTGACACTTATGAACCACATACCTCAACTTCTACACTAGCCAGAAAGCTTTGGCTGTGTGCTAGCACAGTCAGTACAAGGTCTTACTGCTGGGCTAGAGAGCCCTTAAGAGTCTTGCCCAGAAGAACTTAAGCGAGGCTCACTTGCCCTAAGCCACCGTTGCCAAGATAGCCAAGATTGGCTGCCCTTGGTTTCAGTGTCAAGGTCACATTTGAATCTGGATGAAGAGTTAGGATGTTCTTGGGCTCCTGCCCCTTGACAGTCAGCTGACTGTGGCTTGTTGCAAGGCCTTTCTATTCAGAGTAGCATTTGAGCTTCTTCTGACAGATCACGGTTTTCTGGATTTATTTTTTTTTAACAGTGGTCCTCCTTTTGTTAGAGTGCTTGATTTTCTGAGCCATTAAGTCAATCCAGTTTTATTGGCATTGTTCCTTCAGATGTTTACAGCACCCCAGATCCTGGCAACGGGCACTTTAGAAAACAATGCTGGGAAATAAGAGAGTCACATTGCCTTTATTTAGATGATAACTTAAGAAGTGCTTATGCTGAACAGACTCTGGGCCAAGGCCTTTAGTAGTTCAGGATACAGTTATCAGTCACTTCATATACAAGGAGCCCCCACAAGTTACTATTACAATGTGTTCGCTCCTCTTTCCTCTAACCTCCTCTGTTACTTCGCAAGCCCTTCCCTTCAACCAACAAACATGTTATTTTTAAAATACAACTGATAGGAGCTATTGCAATGCATTTTCTCCTCTTTCCCCCCTCCGCACCCTTTTCCACCCCTTTCTCTCCTCATCCCCTCTGCACACAGAGTTTGTAATTAAGTTGGGGGAGGGGGGAAAAACTCAAGCCAGTTTATCTCTAGCACTGGTCCAAGGTGGTGGAGATGTCACATCAGGGCGGAAAAACCGCTACTGGCCTTCATTTTACTGATGGCTAATGTTGTGGGCCTTGTACACAAGCAGACCACAACCTTTTTACTATTTAGCAATAGCTGTGATTTTTTAGGAGTTTGGTTTTCCCTCTACGCTCCCTCCCAGTCTGCCCTGAAAATTCAAACTAAAAAGGACTTTTTGTGCAGATGGCAAGAGGAGAAAGGAAATGGCAGTCCAAAGGAGAAGGAGCGTTTTAAAAAGGAAGTGAAAAATATTCAGCATACAAAGGAAGGGTCGAAGCTGCTTCCAGGTACTAGCAAAGGACAACATTGAGCATAAGAGCTGAGGCATAACTACAGATGTTGACGCCTGGACAGAGTGGAGAGGGGGGATGTTTTGCAGAGCAGGGGGTGGGTGTTGTGTGCAAGTCTGCCCACCCCTACCTCCCCCAGAGACTTAAATATCCTGACTGCTGCAAGGCATGGGGTCATTACACCCTGACTGCACTTGCCAGCCCAGCAGAGGCTTAGGGCTCTGGTTGCCCTTCAGGGGCTCATGCTGCTGTTGCTGCTGCAGTTCAGATTCCCTGCACAGTACCGCCCTGTGGCACAACAGTCACTGTTCTGGCACTCCTTCTAAATCTGTACCCCCCGCAAACCCACCCATAGGTATGCTTCTGGATCAGCATGAGGAAGGGAATGACAAAGGAAGATTATGAGCAGGTAGAGAGGCCACAAGTGCTGCAAACCATCAATTTCTATAGATACCTGCAGTTTAGAGTGACCACCTTTTCAAAATGCAGAAGCAGGACAGTAAGACACTCTACCCGCCTGCACCTGATCCTGCCTGCTGGGCCACAGAGGCCCTGGGGAGAGGGCAGCAGGGCAGGGAGTCCCAAGCTGCAGCAGTCAGCCCACATCCACTCCTGCCCCACACACAAATCGGGGGGGAGGGGGGCATGTGCACCCCTATTACCTCCTTCTCAGGAGTGGCGCAGCAGTGGGAAGCCAGCCCCCCTGTCATCCTGTGACTCCGTCCCACTCCCTGGCCAAGGTCCACAGCTGTACATTCCTGCCCCAGCCCTGGGCCTCATGCCTGGCTGGGCAATGCCCACAACTCCAGCCACCAACCCTACCCCACTCCTATCCTCACTAGCAGGGCCTCAGTCTGCTCCCCCCCACCCCTCCCATGTTGCCTGTGCCCTCTTCCCTCCCAGTAGACTTACCTACAGACAGCTGAGGGAGTTGCTCCCCACTGCTGCCTGGCTGTATTGCTGGCCACATACACACAGTGCCCCTGCATCCCACTACCCCCAGCCCCAAGCAGGAAACAGAAAGTCTGGCTCCCTGCACATGATACTGGGATGACTGTGTCAAGAGAAATCTGAGACAAACGCTGTCCCAGAGTCATTCAGCACAGAACCAGGACTTGATCTTTACATTTCATGACTGCCCTGCTCAATTATGAATGGGTGGTCACCCTACTGTGGTTATCACCCTTCCTCTGAAAGTCCCAGGAATCAATTATGCCCCCATCATTACAAAAAATAAGCTTCAGCAAACAATGGGGAAGTAACCTGACCACAGGATCAAAAATAAATATAGAATTAGAATCCAGAAGCTCCAAGTCACTGCTACCTCCATGCCCCACACGTAGCTGAAGGTCTACAACAAGCAGCTGAGTATACAACCTGTGGGTAAACCATGTTATGGAGGCTTTGCTCATGTAGCCATACTGAGTGGGTCTCCTCCAGGAGATGCAGCAGACACCAGCAAAAGGAGTTCTTCTGCTGTTCTTTTGCTTTATTGTTTAAGCACTTGCTTAAAGATTCGTTTGCCCATGTAAGTTAGGCCTATTTTAAATGTTCTGCTGACACGGACATATCAATGGTGTTTTCACACCTCTAACCAACAAAACTACAGCAACGAATTCTCATTTTGAGGCATCTCCATGGGCATTAGTAATACTGGGACACAAGCACAATCTGAAGGTGTTTCCATTACTGTATTATCCGGTCCATTAAGTACATTAATAATAGTGGTGCCCCAGCTTCCTTACTGCGCCCGCCAATAGACCAGCACAAGTGGTAGTGAAACAGGGAAAAAATTAGGCAACAATCAACATAGACAAGGCTACAGACACGACCTACTACTGTTCCTCCAGCCTGATCTTCAGAATCTCTCCCCCTCACTCGAGCAAGACAACTTTCCAAACAACAGGACAGCTTCAGCAGCACAGAGAGAGAAAGGAATTATTAAAATGTAATATTTATAACAACCGCTTGTGCTCTTGCAGGAGTTTCAGTTGCAACAAACAAAAGGTTTTTTTAATTGTCACAAAATCAGTAATGTCTTCTCAGTTATCACAGACACTTTCCCACTTGTACTTTGGCTGTTACTGTTAATATCCACAGTGTAGGCTATTACTGTACCATGTTTAGCAAGTAAAAGTGCTGCTAATCATTTATGTTTTATAGGGACTGTTCTGCAGTAATTATTTTTGCCTAGTTGAACCCCAGTTAACAGTTATCTGGCTCTCCGTCTTCCTTTCAGTGCCATAGCAGGTCTTACATACTAATTAAAAAGAGTACATGCTAATTAGACTTCACTTCATTTTCCTAATGAGATAGAAAGCTTTTCTGTACTTGCTCAATTATTGCTTACTTTGAAAGGCTATAAAGTTTCATGACCTTCAACACCAGCAGTTCTAATTTGTGTTGCAGAAGAAAAAGTTCTGCCTAGAGTTCTCTGTCTTCCACCAACCCACAGCATAGGATGAGGAAGTAGTGACATACCTGTTAGCACCTTTGCAGGTCTGAGTGCAGATTCTTGATGCATTGTAACAAGGAGTCCTGAATAAACACAGCAAAAATTAAGATTCCCCACCCCCCCTTCATCCTTTCGAACATAAGGCTAAATTCATGCTATCCCAGCATTTGATTGGTTCTTTCTCCCACTAATCCCTTTCTCTTGGTTTAAATCTCATCCACTCACGGTTGCTCAGTGTACTGGACTGGAGTATGTCTGCTGCAACCATCAATCCAAAAGGGAGGTCATGCTACACTATTTACAAAATGAGCCCCTCCCCACAGATGGGATTATGTTAATTAAGGGACAGAGCTAGAGTCTGAATGTGGTATCAACATACAAAAATATTGTGTAAAAGTGCTACAAACACACGATATAAGCTGACAAGGGCACGGAAATGGGGCTCCCCAAATACTCCCTCTCCACTACTCTACCCACAAGCATACCATACCCTCTGCCATTACCATACTCCATACACCACACACCTAAAGTTGCCTCACCCCCAAGAGAAAGCCCTCTCCTTTTCACCACCCTTTATCAAACAATTTTCCCCAACATTAGCAATTTAGTTGTAGACATCTGGTGTAGGAATGTATAAGGTTTAGAGAGGTAATGTGGGAAAGAGTTGTGCACAGAAGGGCTATTAAAGAGATAATGGAAAGCTCCTATCTATAGAGGATGTGTGACAGGCATCATTATTAATTACAGATTCCAATCCCATACTGGGATTTGAACTCAGAACCTCTGGAAATAACCACAGGTAGCAAAAAAGTTAAGTCACCTCCAATACTAGGGTCAGAACCCTAGGCATAGAGTCTACTAATCCCCGATTAACTTTTGTGTCTTTCAGAACAACACCGGCAGTCCAAAATCATGCATGCTTCTCCTTCACTTCCAGGTGCAATTTGAAGGACTGATCTGCTAATGTGATTCCACTGTACGTGAACAATAATTTTTCCCCATTTATCCTTGCAACACATACAATGAACAATAAGCTCTTGCTTACCTATTCTATAAAGTAATAGAGGCAGCTGATTTTTAATGGAGATGCTTAGCTCCAAAGCTTGTATCTCAGCTGACCTGCTATGTCCCAAGTCTGGCTGACTTCCAAGTCATGGGGCAAGGCCCACATGCTCATCCAGTACCTTGTCTGAGGCGAGGGTGACCAGTATTAGTTTACAGACGGATGCTGATATTTGATTCCATGATAGATGACTTAGTTTTTGCATTGTTTTAAAAAGTCTGTGTAGATGTCCCCAGGGCCACTCATACAGAATGAAATCTAGTATGTGTATTTTCACTTTAATGCCCTATAGTTGAATATGGCTATTTATAGTCCAAAAAGAGTTAACAGAGGAAATTAAAATGTAAACACACACTGTAGCTGGACTGTCACACCCATGAATTACAAGGTTTTTATAACACCATAATTGCAAATTGCTAATTTTTTTCCTCTGCTGCCCATCACTTAATTGAATAGGATAGCTGTATATTATACCAGTATATCATGACTATATCATTTGTCTTGATTGCTTCAATGTCCTTGTTTAAAGCTCCATCACAGTAGCAGCTGGTCCAGGCAAAGCTGTTCATTTAACAAAGTGATTGCAGGAGCCACTAACTAGGAATCTGTGTCCTTCGCCATCAGGCCCAACACTGCTTTTCAGTGTTCTTCCTGGATCTACTCATCATTTTTTTCTCTCAGAGCCTCATTTGTCTGCAACATTCTCCACTGCTCATTTTTCTCACTTTAATTCATGACTTTTTCCACAATGCCTCTGGCTGACAGACTTCCATTGTGCCACATGAAACTCCTGAAGTAATTTTTGTGCCTTTAACAGGATGGTGTGCCCTCTTAGTGACATGGGGAAAGAACTATAGTTTGTTCCAGTCTACATGAAAGAGGGGCCCATTGGCTGGAGTGGGCCCCAGTTAGGACCTTTAAAAGGTCTTCCAAAGGGGGGGAGACAAGGAGATGGAAAGCAGGAAGGAAGGAGGCCATGTTTTATCTATTTTTAAAAAGTGGGGAGGGGTAGTGCTGAACTAAAACCGTTATGCCAAGCCATGAACAGACAGGTCTGGGGGCCCTCAGGGATCGAGGAGCTAACCAGAAGAAGCAGGCAGAATCCAGGGCAAGCCAGATCAGGAAGCCGAGAGGTCCATCCAAGAACAGGGTCTAGGAACAAGCCAAGTCAGGAGGCGAGAAGATCAGGCAGAGCACAAACCAGCAGGATCAAAGCCATTTGGGATGAAATTGAGCCCTGATGCCCAGATACTTCTTGTTCCTGCACAGTAGTTCCTGTGCAGGGAAGCGGAGGATGTGCTGACTCTGACCCACCACTCCGGTGACAGGGAGAGGGCAAAGGATTAGGCCCTGCTGTGGGCTTCAGGCCAGCCTTGCCTAATCTGGATGGTCAACTATACAGTGGCAAGCCGGGATGACTGGCTGTGCTGGCTAGGCAGAAACCCATGTTTGAGGCTGTCGAGACAAAACTGAAGAACTGCGCCAAAGCCGGATCTGCATCTGAATTCCACAAACAGTTTTGCCCCTTATAGTGGGTCAAAACTTCAGTTCTTTGCTGTTAGAATATCCTCGTCATCTGAACATTGAGGATTACACATATTTATATGACAGATCAGCAATAGTCAAGTAAGACTATGAAACCTTTCCCTTCCAGGGAGAGCCCAACTAAGGCAGCAGGCTGATGACATGCTTTCCCCAGCATTTGTATTGAATGGATGTTGTACAGCATCACAGCGAGACACAGCGATACTGAGGAGCCACCTTTCAGATGACATACAAGCAGAGATCCTGACCACAGCTGATGAATGAAATCTCACGGAGCTTTCACAAGAGCAAAAGGCTTAACCCCAATATACTGACCAAATTCCAGTTTGGGTAATTTTATTATGCCTTTCTACAGCTTCCCAGTAGTATTACCTAAATAAACAAATTGTTACCCTTTGGGCCATATATATAGCCCTGAGAAGAAGTCAATTACTTCTTTGGTGGAATCTTGTTTGTTGTACACTGCTTAGTTTTGTGTTGTCCAATGAATATATAACTGTTCTGTTTCCCTCAACATAATGGGAGCAGCCTCTTCACTCCCCACATCCAAGTCTACTTCTCTACCTAGTTTTGTGCTCCCAGAAGGTGTCTCCATGTCAAGCAGTACTAGAAGTAGGGATGGGTGACCAGGACACAAGCCCCGGGCATCCAATTAAAGGATGCGTCAACAACACTCAGGGAGTGGGTGCAAGTCAGAACAGCACTTGGGAAGGAGGCATTGGTGACACTTAGGGGGTGCGCATGGGTGCACATGCACCCCCTGAGTGTGGCAGTGCACCCCCAACCTAAAGGCATCAGCGGCATCTGCAGGAGCTCCCCACTTACCACTGCCACACTCCCACCCCCTCCAGCACCTCCATGCCCCACCAGCTGCCAGGGGCACACATCATTCATAGAAGGAGGCAGAAGTTGGAGGGGCACTTGAAGCACACAGGAGTCAAGACAGCACTTGGGGAGATGGCAGGTAGGTGCTACCAAATCTAGCATTGCCAGTTACTGGTGGCAACCGAATTCAGCAACACTGGGTGTTGGAAGTGGCTGTAGGGAATGTTAACCCTCCACCACTGCCAGTGCTGATGGCACTGACACTTCTCTCCCTTTCCCCTCCTGCCCCCAGCAAGCATCCCTCATGAGACTTGTACTCAGGGTGCAAAACTGTATAAATAATGAGATTTCAAAGGCTCAATATTTGCTAGCTCAATGGATTTAACCCACATATTTGCAAACAGCAAATCCCATACCTCAGCATTTGCAACCAATCAAACTCTTTCACCCACAGTGCCTACCCTCTGACCAGCCCCATGTGACCCATTACTTGGGTGATGGCTTTCTGTTGTCTCCAGCTATTACTACAGACATTTAACCTCAAAGGGAGTCTATACACGTGTTCCTGGAGAATGCAAATTGATGCCATCAAGCAGTCCCCTTATCATTAGGCAGTCATAGACCTTCTTCAAATTATACTTGTCCCTAAGTACCATTTTTGGGCACCTATGCATGTACTGGACATCTGCTCCGAGTCTGCTGGAGTGTGCTAATTAACACACTCCAGCAGCTTCTGTGTCATGTCTATTCAGGGTCCCTGCATTTCAAAATGGTGGCTTGAACTAAAGCTCATTCGATGAGCTTTAGTTCAAGTGCTCCCACTGCCAGTTTGAAGCATGGGACACTGAATATGCATGATGCTGCAGGCACTTTAATTAAGAGGACTGTTTGATGGCATCTATTTGCATTCTCCAGGCCAGTACCTTTATTTAATCTGTGCACTGGTGGTGCACAAACTGTATCTTTCATACTGCTGGTAGCTAGTGATATGTTTCATCCTTGAGATGTTGTTTTTCAGCAATAGGCTGTGCACTGTAACTCATAAAATCCTGCTGTTAGCACTGTGGAATTCCCCATAGGTGAAAGGTGCTTTACAAATGTAAAATTGTTATTGCCATCATTTTTTCTCAGTCTGTAGTAGACATTTTGTTATGGGATATGCTTTGAAAGATGTAAGGGAAGGAGATATTTTCTTGTAGCCTGGTTCACTACCATGTGGGATTGCCACGCACAACTTCCTGTCCATTTTAGTCAGTCACCTAAGACTGCATTAAATGGGTGTTTTTTCTGGGATTCACTGAGCTTTGGCTGCATCAAAAGGGCTTAAGGAATGGAAAGCTTCAAAGTTAAAAGAAAAACCCAGTGTATTATAAGTAAAGTCATTCTTAGCACACACACATCTAATTACTAAGAAGTTTAAATCACTATAAATATTTTAAGCTATTTAATATAAGAAGATGACAAAGGAGGAGTAATCCAAAAGGAAGTTGCTATCCTGACAGAATACTGTAGAGCCTGACTGATTGTAGGCTAAAATCATTCCATGCCACTGAAAAGCTCTTCATATTTTTGATACCTTCAGGGGACTCAGCGGCCTACTCAACAGCTCTGTCACTGAAATGCTGGAGCCACGGGATCCTGTATACTCTCCACCAAGTTTACAGAGGATGACAGCTATCCCCATCAGGGTCTTCTGAGACAAGCCACTCAATTGCTGAGGGTTCACTTGAACATCATTTGGACCCATAAAGGAAAGCAGCAGAAATATTTTCTAATTAGATTGTACTGTATTGAACTGTCTGTAGAAATGGTAAGCATGGTTGCCTTTGCACATAGGCAGTCTGGCCTGATGGTTAGACCACCAAGGGGAAGCAGGGCTTGGACTTGGGTCAAAGGGCAGAAGCCATGTACTAAAGCAAGAGGGAAATACAAAAGCAGAGTCCATGACACAATCCAGGGTCAGGATCTAGGGGTCAGATACAGGGAAATCCAACGCTGAATTCCAGAAATAAACTGAAAACCAGGGTCAGAAACAAGAAGAACTAGAGTGCAGGCACCAAAAGGCTTACCACAGCAGAACTGTTAACTGGCCTGCAGACCCCAGGCCCCAGCTGGTGCTAAATGGTTAGGTGATGTTCCCAGCAGTCAACTGGGATGCTTGCTGCTCCTAAACAGGGGCAGAGTCCATTAGCTGGAGTTTGCTGCAGGTGTGGCTGCTGTGGTACTTGGCTCAGGCTGGCCTGCCTGCTCAGAGTCCCTGACAGCCCTGGACTCAGACTGCTCTGCCTGATCAGCATCCCTGAAAAGCTGACCTTGTCAAACAGAAAAGCAGGTTTGTCTGACCAGACCTACATTCCATAGAACTGTGTTAACTGCCATATCTTTAGCCTCTTATTCTTTGCTGAGAGAGTCCTGAAATAGCATCGCCATTATTTTGCCTGGGATGGTGATCAGGTCAATTGGTCTATAGTTTTCTGGGTCATCCTTTTAGGTTTTTTTAAAAAATAGAAATGCATTGGCACTTACCCAGTCCTTACATTGCCTCCATTTTATAGAATTTGTTAAAGGTTAGCAGTGCTCAAAGAGCTCCTTAATTCATTTAAGACTTTTTAATGTAAGCTATCTGAGCCTGTTAATTTGAAAACGTTGAATTTTAGCAGATGCTGCCTCACCTCCTCCTTTGTTACAGATGGTAAACTTTCTATTCCATTCACAGCACCATATGGAATAACTACACCCTCTTGTTTTTTCCAAATACAAAGCAGATATCTACTGAACATACCTGCTTGTTGTCCATTACTCTTTCTGATTTTACTATTTGCATCCGGAAATGAATCTACACCTGACTTAGAATTCCTTTTATTCTTAATATGTTTTAAAAAGTTGTCTTGGATATTTTATTTTGTTCTTTAGCTTCCTTTATCATTTACCTATATTTTTCTACTTTTATACTTCCTCTGCTCATTTGTTGTTAAGCCCCTTGACTCAATGGCTTTTGGTATTTTTTTCGCAATGCACTGATTCATGTAACTAGAAATTCTTTCCGTCTGTCATGCCAAAAGCATTCAGAAATGTTCCAATTGAATATTTTTGCCCCTATTTTTTCCCTGGAACTACCAAGGTACAAGCAATTTGGTAGTTCAAATAAAGTGACTACTTTTTTAAAACAATCCTGTTGTTGAATGGTTGCATGATGCTGCCATTTTGAGAAGGAGCAAAAGGAAGAATGGACTCTCAGAAAACAAAATATACCTTCCTGAGTACCCTTTCCTGTTTTTATTAGGTCTGTTGCCGGGCATGTCTTTGTCAGGCTTGGCTGGATTATACAGAGCTCGTAGTTCTCTGTGTGGGATGCATCTTCCAGTCCCTCCTTTTCCCTCTATGAGACTGTCATCTGCATACACTTTTGTGTTTCACTTCAGGTATCATACAGAGCTTGCTGCCATTCACAAAATTGGAGATGGGGAAACCACTGGGCATGTCTACATGTTCATTAATGCACTTTTGCTAATGCACATTAAATTTATTACCTGTATTGTGAAGTACTAGGAAAAGGCTGGTTAGCCTATTTTAATACACATTAGCGAAAGCATGCGGTTTTTTTGTGACATTTTAATGTGCATTAAAATAGGTTAATGAATATTAAAGCCCACATGTAGACACGCCCACTAAGGCATTTATACATGTGCTCTGGAAGTGTGGGTGGGGGGACGTCACTTTAATTACAGCAGCTCCAAGAGCCATTCCAATTAAAGCAGCCAGAGCATCTCACATATCAGTGTCCCCACACTGAAAAAATGGTGGCAGGGGCACTTTAACTATAGCTGTCATTTTTCAGTGTGGGGATGCTGATTCAGGAGATGCTGGAATCTGCTGGAGCACAGTAATAACTACACTCCAGCAGACTTGATTAAATTGTTGTACTTACAGTGTGTCAGAGCAGTCTCGCTGCACATGTATAGGCGCTCTTAGTTACTGTGTCCTCTAGGTAACAAATTTTAAAATAGTACCCAACAGTAATGATGGTCATCATTGCTGAAGCAAGGGCATTCTGAGATTGTGAGAGGCATTGTGGGGCCTGTTTGTAATAGCACTGGCAATGCAATCCTGACCATGCCAATTCAGGATTTACAAACTGGAAGGTTATTTAATTTGACTGGCATAGATTCAGGACTTTGAAGACAGAATGCAAAATTGAATAAGAACACATGCAAGAAGGTGCTGACATGAGGTATGTTTTATCAGTGAAACTTTGTAGCATAGACTAGGCCTCACATTCATTGCCATTAACTTCCCCTTCTTTTCCATTCTTTATGTATAGATTCTTTTATATTTTATCTGTCTTACCTCGCCCTGAAAGGACCGCTTGCATACTCTTATTCTAAAAGTGAAAGCTACTGGCTTTTGTCTTCTTGTCTGAGGTTATCAACATCAGCCTGGCTCTGCTGGCCAAAGAAAGCATTCATTTCTTTTATCACCATCTTAGCAGGATGTCTTTATCTCACAAGCAGAGTCATCTACCGTCATGAAGCTTATAACCAGTGGCAAATTGAGTTATATGTGCCAATTGTAAAAGGCAAGCACAGATGAATGAAATTCAAACACATAGAACAGAACTGAAGATTAAAATAGGCCACTTATCCAGACACGTGGTCAAGAATCCACTTTTTTTAAGCACATTTTTGTTGTCATTTCTTTCTTTAACTGCATTTTTTATTAGGAAATCAGGAAGAAAGTAGGTTGAAGCCCTGTGACCTGCCACAGTGGTTGTATATTATGGTGAGCATAAGTCAGATGACAGTTATAAACACTGTCTCCAGAAAAACACTTCATTTACAAAACATATTTGACAGTTCAGGTTTGTTTGCAATGCAGAGTGCTCCTCCCAAACCCCCACATGGCTCCGTGAGCTTCGATTACGTCTTTGATGATAGCACTTCCATAGAGACCCTTGAATGGAAAGTGATGAATGAGGTCCTGTCAGGCTCCATTCCCTGGGTGGCCTTGAATCTATCCAGTTATCTGTTACACTGCCAGCCCTGACAGTGATGAACACAGTGCAGGCAGCTGATGACACCCCTATTCATTACCCAAAAAAAGAGAGATGGAAAGAGGGATGTCTGCCACCCTTCAAAACTTCACTCATCTCCGTCTGTTCTACCTTTTTGAGGGTCTGCTTGGGGAGAAGATGATGAGATCCACTTATACAAAATGAAATACAACATCACTTAGATCTATTAAATCTGTGCAGCAAATTGTCCAGATGTTGACTTCTCCTTCCTCATTAATTAAGTTGCTTCTAACTATGTAACATAGATTTATTGAAGATGTCCATTCTGATAAACCTGTCCTTTGCAAATTTTCCTGAAAGTGCATTACATCTGTATCCTTCAAATGTCACTATGTCACACACATGGCTTTCCAGTGAATCAACGGAGTGATTCAATAAAGAATGAAAGCTGGGAAGGAGATCACCAGTGAGACGACCAACTGAATTTGCTGCACCTACAACATTGGCAAGTAGTGATTGTGCCTTATGGAGAATCGCTAATTTGGAGACAAAGATTCCTTCAGGTTAATTGTTTCATCTGTCATGTTTTGCATTCTGTCACTCATCTGTATCAATTTGCACCCCACTCTTGGCCTGTGACCTTAAAACTGACTGTTACAGAATTGAAATAAGCTCTTTTATTATTGGGGGATTTGTGGGGCATGCAGTCTTGTATGGCCATCAGGCTACCCTGAGGCTACAGATCCATGTAAGATATAACAAGCATCTACTACAAATAAAATATTCAGAATCTGAGAGCACACAGAGTGCACTGTCCTTGCCCATATGCTACATACCTCTCTAACTCTCTTTTTTCCTGTAGTCTTTCAGTTAAATAGAGTTAGAAGTTGTTTCTGAAGTTGCCAGTATAACGAAACATATTAACATACATTTTTTTCACATTAGAAATCTTTGCTTTTTCATTAAAAATAAATAAAGTACTTCTGGTCCACTTCCGGGTTTGCTGCCAAGCACGTGGAGGGCCCTCCCACACTCCTCTGGGATGCTCCATGTGCCCCAGCATCACAGCGATCACGAGCCATGCAACCACCTCAAGGTATGTGGAAAAAACTTTAAAGCTGTGTCTATGTGCAAATCGCCGCTTCTACGAATCAGCATCAAATCTTCAGATTCAGATTTGGCCGAATCAAATCAGGGACAGTGATCCGAATCAACAAATTGAATCACTGTCCCCCATTCAGGCCAAATCTGAATCGAATAGGGCCCACTTCACACACCCCTAGTGCAAAATACCAAGCAAAACCTCACATGAATGTAAAGTTTAACAAGTGTATTAAGACAAGACCCAACAAAAACAAACACAACAGTATACAGACACAATATACAGTACTATAAACAGTTAAACTACAGAACAGCTAAAGAACCTGACACCAGTCTGTCACCCAATGTGGCCGACTATCACCCTGGAGAGCTGACAGGCAGGAAAGGCCTGCTCTGCAGCCTCACACGCCTGAGGATTTCTCTGCTGTTCCCTCACATGAAGATGGGTACAAAGCACCTCAGAAAAGAGGTAGGTAATACGTTACCCAACCAATGCACAGAACCAGAGCAGGTGCTCAGGCGATCAGGACACTCCTGTCGTTGCTCCTGAACACTGTCCCACACACACTGTTCTCACTCGCTCCACAGTCAATAAATTATGGGTTCCACAAACACACGTACTCAAATACTAAATCAGTTGCACACGCGCAGACACGAGGCAAAAGAGGGAGAGAGTGCGAGACAGAGCAGGTCTCAGCTGTGGCAGCTGAAAAGTATGTCTGTGCGATAAAGGTGCTTGCTGAAGGCTCTATGAAGATTAGACCAAGTGTTTTTCTGTATTTGTTTAGATATTAAGCTGTGTTGTTGCTAAAAGCCTAATTAAAGTTTAAGATGTAGTAAGGCCTTGTATAAAGTAAGGCCTAGTAAATTTAGCAAAGCCTTGAAGTAGCAAGGCCCTGTGGCATAGTTAAAATTACCTTATCAAAGGAATGCAAGGCTCGTACTGCTATTGGTCAGGTCTAAGGACAGTTGAAGTAAAAGGAATCTGAGTGGCCGTACGTTATCAGTGTCCTTCAGAAGCTATAAATTAGCTGAAATATCTGGAAACCATTCAGAAGGAAGACGCAGCTCTGTGAAAAGGATTAGTTAGCTGTTGCCTGGATCAGTGGGCCCATGGACCTCGAGGAGCCCAAAAACTGCATTCTAGGGTCCCCCTTGGTACCCCTTGGACAGCGCTGCTTAGAGACGCCTGACTTCGCTGAACTTTGGAAAGAGGAACTTGCTGTGTATCAGGCATCAGAGGAGACTGCCGATAAGTTGCCAACACAAATTGCTTTTGTCTGTCATTGTTTGTCTTGTTACTATGTTTTGTCATGTTTTTGTTAAGTCAACAAACCTTTCTTACCTTTCTACCCCCAACCATACTCTCAATCCCAAACTCTCCACAGGCAGCTGGGACATCAGCAAGCTCTAATTCCAACAACGACCCCCAAAAGCCACACCAGTCCCTACACTGGACAGGCTTCATAACGTCTGAACCATGCCACCTGTCAATCACAAGCAGATCCAACCATTACTCTCTCAGTCAATGTCAATCAAAGTCAATCACAGCTACGCCCATTCAAATCAAACTATTCCAACAACCCATAATAACTCATTAACAGAATGTCCCTAACTGCCATAGTTCCCCTGGTTACCAAACAAACAACTAGGTACTGGCCAAACAACTCGCTGCACGTGCTCAGCTTTCAGAAGTGGGTCATGACATCATTAAGGTGAGGAGTTCAGATGTTCTCAAATATTCCAGCCTGTAGTCATCCTACGCATGCGTAACAATGCCAGGACTCCACTGTCTACAGCCCAAGAAGAACTCCTTTTGGGATGAGCAGGGGGTGCTTGTATGTGGAGGGGTAGGGGGTTTATGTGGGGGGCATTGGGGGAGTGCTGGTGGGGTGTAAGTATGGTGCAGGGGGAGTATGTGGGGTTGTGGGAGTGTAGGGGGATGTGTGGGTGTGGTTGAGGTGTAGGGTGGGAAGTGTTGGGTGTGTGTAGGTATGGTGGGGTGTAGGTATAGTGCAGGCAGGGTGTGCAGGTGTGAGACCCTGTCTGGAGATCACTTTGCAGCTAGATTTAAATTTTGAGCTCTAAAAGATGCATATTTAACAAAAGAACCTTGTCTGCCAATTTCACTTTATGTTTCCAAATGGCGCACATTCAGCCACATGACTGCCATTTTTGGCACTTGTGCACAACTTGAGATTATACTGCACAAAATGCACATGGTGCGAGTCCTGAACAAACAGCCACAAGACTACTGAACACATGCAATATCCTGCAAACTGGCTGGACAGGTACACAGCTCTACATGCATAATCTGGGTGAGCATAAGTCTTGACTGCAGTAAATCACAAGTATCCCCAGATTGCAAACTGTGTATAAATGCCAAAAATGGCAGTTATACAAATGGAAGACTGCCACTTAGGCAGTTTTTATAAAATAAAACAGGATTCCACCCTAAGAATTCAGCATTAAGATATAAAAGCACCAGTAATCAATAATATATTTCAAGGCCCTCTGTTTTCCTGCACAGATGCATTGCAAATTACACCTGGTAAAAAAAAAATGGACACTTTTTTGTACAAGTTATGAGGGGAAAAAACTGTCCTTTTATTAATGGAAAAAAGGGTTGGGGGGGTTTTTCAGTTCTATTAAAAACCTGAAGAACCATTCTTATTTAGCAAGGATGCTGTTTCTAATCCTCTTCCCAGGATGAAAGAAGTCCCCAGACAATCAGCTGAGAAAAGCAACAGTAAGGTATCTTAAAAGAGACCAAATCCAAAAAAGAACAGTTAACAGGCTCCAATGAACACGATACAAGAGCTCAGAACTTAAATCTAGCTGCAAAATGATCTCCAGACAGGTTCTTATTTGAACATGATCATTTTTATTTCTTTCTTTTGAATGCACACATGAATACAGTGGCTCTAATCACTGAGGCAAGCAATTGGAAAAACTATCCATGCAATTTAACATTTAAAAACTAGGGGCTACTCTCACAAAATAAATAAATAAATAAATCGTGCTAAACTCTCCCCTCCCTCAGTTTCCAAAGTTATCTGGTCTGGTTCAGTCCTACCAGTGGCAGGAGAGGGAATCACTGGCACACAGATAGGCCTAGTGTGTCCCCCATCTCCACCCTATGCCATGCTGCTAATCCCCACTCCACAGATCTCCCTAATGCTCTCTCACCTCCAACACTGCTGAGTTTGCACTTTCATGATGCCTTGGGGAAGAGAATCAGTGGTGCATGGAGAGGGTGGCAGCAAGGAGTTAGGACACTGATGAGGGGGGTTAGTGCAGAGGGAATATAGTGACCCACAGCTGTGTCGGGGATCAGCAGCTCCAGGTGGCCAGCAGGTCACAAGCAGCCAACCTCCGTCTTAACAAATAAGGGTGTAGGCCCATCGTGGGGAACTTTATCTTCCTTTGTCACAAAGTCAGGAGTCTTTTGCTCAAGCACCTCTGCTAATTACAAGTGCAGTAGGATCCAAGGGAGAGGGACACATCCCAGAGTATTCAGATAGCCAACTGACAGCATGCTTTTGCCCACAAACAATGTAACAAGTAAAGATTGGCATTCTGCGCAGCCTCCATTTTCAAATGGATTTAAGGTATACACAGAACTCACTGCAAGGGGAGAGGCTGGAAGTACCAAAGGTATGGAGTACATGATTTGTATCTTTGAACCAACCATACAAGGCAAGTTCACCATTGGATGCTTAATGGCTAATGCTCCACTGAAGGCACTGAAACTCATATTGCCCTTTGGCTGTAAAAATTATGAGTGTAAGAGGAAAGAAAACCTCACTTTTATTGTTGTTGCATTGGAATTTAGAAGAGAGGTGGTATCACCTGCCAGTGAGATACTTTACCCGGCTTCTAGAAGGATTAGCAGAACCAGTCAATTCCAATATGTTCTATTTCCTCATATTAGATATATTTTTTAATTTTTTTTTAATTTATTTTTTAGGCCTGGAAGGGACCTCAGGAGATCATCGAGTCCAGCCCTCTACCCTAAAGGCAGGAAGTCAGCTGGGGTCAAAGGATCTCAGCAAGATAAGCGTCCAAACACTTTTTAAAGGAGTCCAGAGTAGGTGCTTGCACCACCTCTGGAGGGAGCCTATTCCAGGCCTTGGGGGCTCAGACAGTAAATAAGTTTTTCCTTATGTCCAGTCTAAAATGGTCTTGGAGGAGTTTGTGACTGTTGGTCCTTGTCATCCCTTGGGGCGCTCTGGTGAACAGATGTTCCCCCAGATCCTGATGTACACCCTTCATGTACTTACAGGCTGCCACCTGGTCACCCCTGAGCCTGCACTTTTTCCAGGCTGAAGATACAAAGTGATTAATAAATATTTATGTTTGCATTTTCTGGAGATGTTACAATAGAAAAAGAAACAAGTAAACTGTATTACAAAAGAAATGATCATTAAAGTAACAACTCTTTCCCTGTTTTATGAAGCAGGCTGGAAGCAGTCACTAACAATTGTCTGGCCATCAAAAGCCAGTAGTACACAAAGCAGGAGGGAGCGGCAGTGTGGAGAAGATGATGGACTATTAAGTATTCTCGAAAGGGGCCATCACCACAGAAATATTTTAAGTAAAAAATCAAATCCAATTTGGCCATGGGTCTTTGTGCAAAATACTAAAAGGCTCTTAGGAATGGAACCGGCCCAAAGTAGATCAGCCAAGGCACTTGGATTCCCCATATAGATTAACATGGCTCTATCCACATTGATCTTCTAATCTTTCCAACCCAATTTCCAACCAAAAAACAATCACTTTTGCAATGACATTCAAGTTGGTAAAGTTGGTTAGTCAGACTTGCCTTGTTCTGGCTCCTGGGTACCAAACAATAGACATGGGAGAGGCAAACAAGGACTGGAACACCAGTCAAACAGTCAGTTAGCGTGTGTGAAATCACTGAACCATGCAATAGCATCCTCAGTAGCCCTGTTTAGTTCCTGTAGTCTATCACTGAACTTAGTCAGCAGGCAGCCATTTACAATTTGCAACATGTTGTGTGTTTTGCCGCAGCTACAGTATGGGTTGTCGCAAAGACCCCAACGGTGGAGGCTGGCTGCACACAGACCTTCCTCTGTCCAGAACCTATTCAGCAAGGCCCACTGATGGCATGGCAGGTTGAAGACAGGTGGGCAGATTGTAGGGTCTATGATAAGGAACTTGTTTGGTAGACAGCAGTAGCAAAAAGAAATGCTTTCCAAAGTCATCTTCTCCTGCATCACTATTGTTCATAGTAGTTGGAATTCATACCCGTCCCATAGGAGAGAGCATGGCATTGTTGCAGAACTGCATCTACTCGGAAGTCCGTCTGGGTATGACTGTGCATAACCCACTGCCTGTGAATAATAAACCCTCAGTACACACAAGGAAGTGTGCATATTGCATCATCTTTGAGGACTGTGCAACCTCCTCCCTCCCGTCCTCCCCTTCTTTAACTTCCTTTTGTGGGTTTTGTTCACCAAAGCTAATCATCTTCACCTCCGAATGCAGGAGGTTACACTTGTGCCTCGTCTTATAGTTTCATAGTTTCATAGTAGCTAGAGTCGGAAAGGACCTAGGTAGATCATCTAGTCCAACCCCCTGCCTTGGCAGGAAAGAGCACCCGGGTCAGATGACCCCGGCAAGGTGCTCATCTAACTTCCTTTTAAAAATCCCCAGGCTAGGAGCCTGCACCACTTCCCCTGGAAGCCGGTTCC
>NW_017728913.1:2114973-2140405 GCF_001723895.1 Crocodylus porosus
ACGTTTCTGTGATCCCCACTATGTCAGGGCTGGTGACAGCTAGGAGGAGGGCGAGTTCCTCCTGCTTCTTCCCCATACTTCGAGCATTCGTGTAGAGGCATTTGAGGCCTCCAACGGTTGTGCCCACTGACCCCCTAGTCTCAGCAATGCCCCGTGGAGCATATGTGGCAGAGCTGTTCCTTTCTTATTCATACCACCGCAAACTTGACAAGAAATAGCATATGGCAGGAGTGGGCAATTATTTGAGCTGGAGGGCCACTTCAGGAGTTTTGGTGAGCTGTCACGGGCTAGATCAGCACCCTCCCCCACCCCACGGTGCTGGACTGGGTCAGCACCCTCCCTCTCTCTCACATTAGCTCATCAAAACTCCCTAAGTGGCTCTGTTCTGGTGCCTGACCCCACACTGTCACTGCCCAGAGATCCTGGGGTCTGCATGAAGACTGGCCCAGGACTCCCATGGGCAAAGCACACTCAGTCAGGAGGATGGGATCAAACCATGGGCAGGTAGGGAATGGTGTCCAGGAGTAGGATGGGTGAACAGCACCAGGGCTGAGATTGGCCCCACGTTGTCACTGCCCTGCAATCCCAGAGCCCAGGGCAGAGCTGCAATCCACTTCCAGCATGTTGCTGCCCAGGGAACCAGCCCCCACCGCAGGGAAATGCAGGTGGTAGATCGGGTTCTGCCCAGGGCCCAACCAGCGCTGTCACTGCCCTGTGATCTCAATCCCAGCCCTGGCCCTGCCTGCCCATCCTACTCCCAAATGCTGTTCCCCACTATGCTTGCCAGCTCTGACTGAAGCTATTCCGGGAGATTTCTTTTTTCAACAAGATGTAATGTCATTAATTGTACTGTTCAACCCATTCACGATACCAAGCTCCCAGACTGCTTTCAATAGTCACTGGGGGATCGAGGCTGATTCCAAAAGACTCCCGGCCAATCCGGAAGTGTTGGCAACCCTACTCCCCACCTGCCCACAGCCCCATCCTATGTTCCTAGCTAAGCACTCCCTGGCCATGCAGGTCCCACAGCCCTGCTGAGCACCAAGGGGCAGAAGGATTGTCTGCACGTGCAACAGCCCGGGCTGACCCCATGCCTGGGGGAACTACCATGGACTACATAAAACCCCTTGGCAGGCCAGTTCTGGCCCACAAGTTGTATTTTGTCCACCCCTGGCATGTAGTCTAGTCCGGTTGCTCAGCCATACTGATAAAACTCGTTCTTCTTTTGGCCAGTTCTTAGGCAAATTGTTAGAAAGAAAGCCAAATATTGAAAGAAAACAAAGATCATTCTTCCAAAAAAGGAGCAACCATGCTATTTTAGGGATGAGGGATTCACGACTGTATTAGGCATGACCGTCAAATCTTGTATAACCAGTGTTGGCAGACACTACAATCTACTGCTTTTTCTGATGTCAGGCTCTGGGTTCAGTTCTGATTTTTTTTGGGGGGAGGGGGGTGTCCAGAAATAGCCCTGATCAATACAATAAAACTCCATCTTTCATCCAAATCCAGATCCCCACTATTTTCCCACAAAAAAGAAAACTGTGTTGCTTTCTCTTTTCCATTTGACTTCCATTTTAATTCTGGCTTTTGTTAGATCTCCTATTAAATCCCACTCACGCTTGAGACATGCTATGAGAGCCATGCTTGAGACACACTTGAGACATGCTATGAGAGCCATAGAACTAACTTGGAATTATTTGGTATATTCCCTAGGATTTAAGAACAAATATTTTGTAGGCAAAAAAGTGTGTGGATTTTGGGTCTCCAGCTTTTCAAATGTAAGATGGTATCACCAATTTTCCTAGGCACAATGATAGAGTTCCTGAAAAATGGTTTGACATTTCTGCATTTCCATTTGACATTTTCAGGGTTAATTAATGACATCCATTTCCCAGTTTGTTAGAGCTTGTCACCTAAGAACAATGGAAATAGAAATGTTCATTGGCATAGAAATGTATTCATTTATTTACTTATTACTTCATTATATGTACAGCATATGGCACTGTCACTCTAGGCTGCCCATAAAGGCATGTAATTATCTCCACCGTGTTAACATTTTAAATGAGGAGTCACATACTTCTAATTGTTTGTGCCCAAATTTATGCAAATAAATGAAAATATATGCAATTTCCACCATATACTTTTCATCACAAAATCTTGAGTAATATCAAACTGTGTTACATGATATATTCTGTGCACATTAAGCCCAGTTTGTTCTTTTCATATAGGTGGTTGGGGAGGAGAGCCCAAAATTAGAAACTTGTGTGTGTCAAGATCATATCTTCCTCTTCACCTTGCTTTGGACTGGGAACTTGCACTGTGGCCTTTTCTGAGCTGCACAAGAAGAACTGTGCGAAGACAGCTCCAGCACTTATTTTTGGCTTACTGTATCCATTATAGCTGCGCCAAACTCTGCACTTTCAGTTCACAGGGGTCTATGTTAATATTTGCAGGCTGAGTTATGAATCGACAGACCCATTTGGAATGTTAAGTTGGAATTCATCCAAAAGCTGAATGGAAACTGCATCAATTTTACATAAATGAGACTTTAACCTTGCCTCTTGTAGTATTCCATAGTGTCACCATTACCAGGATGTCAGAATACTCTACATTGTGCCCATCTGAGATACTGTGATGACAGTACAGTATATAAACCTAAATAAACAGCATTCACCAAAAATGGGCATTTTTGAATTTGTAAAAAACACAAAACCTGGCAACTGCTGCACTTAATATTCTTTTGAGGTTTGTTCTCTCTTGACACAGAGAACAAAACATGAGGTATGGGTTTAAATTGTGCAATGCAGAATTAGTGCAGTTCTCAAGAAAAGCTTCCTAATTATAATACATTAGGGCAATGGAGAAAAACTTCCTAGGAAAGCTGTAGAACCTCCTTCACTGGAGATTTTCATGAAGAAGCTGGATAGTCATTCAATAGGGATGATTTAAGAGCATCTGTTTCTGCAACTGTGCAGGGTTTGGACTATACAACCCTTGACCCTCTTCCAGTCCTATGATTCTATGAAAATTTTGCCTGGCTTGAGTCCCAATGCACTGAAAGCCACCTCTCCTAAATTCCTGACTAAATTAAATTCCCAACCAGAAAATAATTTATCTGCATGAGTTGAGTTAACTAGGGACAAATGGTTCCTTTACCATCTGAAAATCAAATTCCTTGATCACAGTTTCGAAGAACCAACTGTTGTACTGCCTTCTTTTAGCTACACATAGCTATACAAGTCTCACCAATCTTGACCCATTTCCATTGTCATTTTGCCCACTAGAGGCAAATAAACTTCTTCATTTGCCGCTTACCTATAAAACATGGACTTGATGGACAAGAATGACTTGTTACTGTTCCTACGGGAGCAAAATCCAGCACTCTTTTTTAGAATCAAGTTAATCAAAAGAGCAGTAACATCTTAAACTCCAGGAAACTAACTCCAAAGCTTCCAGAGCTTCTTAAAACTGACTCTGATCGACAGGCCAGGTTAATCAAAAATGGGGGAAAGTTTCACAGTCTGCAGCTCAATTGCAAGAACAATTCACTTATGAAGGGAAAAAGCTTTAAAATAGTCCAAGTAAAAGAAAGACATGGTAAATCAAAGCCCTTGGGAAGAACTTTCTTCCTGCCACAGCATGAGAGAAAGCAAAGTTATAGTCCTTTGTCCTTAATTTTCATTCCATAAAAATTAAACCCTGCTTGTGTCCCTAATGCAAGGGGAGAGAGGTATTTAACAAATGCCATTGTACAATCTAATAGAAACATTCAATCTAAACATTGTACAATCTAATAGAAACTTCAATTAAAGAACTGCATTGTGCTGAGAAGTCAGATGTCTTGCCCACATACAACCATAGCAGGAAGAACCTGGGCACCCTCACTGTACATCCAGTAAAGCAGTGCCCCAAAAAGGGCTGGCTGTATCACTTCAAGTTTCCTAAGCTCCTTTGTCTTTTGAAAGATTACACCATGGGGTTGGGGGACTATTTCCTCAGTCAAGCAATAAGTTGTGTTTGTTGCTAGGGTTTCAAAACTGGTATGTATTAGAAAAAAAAACCTGATAAGGTCGTAAGGAAAGGAAATTCTACACTAGTATCCTGAAGTTCTCTTCTCCCGTTCTCCGGAGCTCTCCTGTACTGCATTTCCACTTGTCTTCAAACCTTACCGCATCATGCTTCTGACTTGCACTTAAGCACACACAAGAGGTCTCACAAGCTAACCAGTAAGGCTCTGCTAAGGAAAATCTTTTCCTTAAAAAACAGAGAGCAAAAAGAAAACCAGAGCCAGAACAAAGCATCTGTTTCACTTGAAATCCAAAGCACCTTTCCTTTTTCATAAGGTGTGAGCTATTTTTTACTTTTATCTGAGGAACAGATATTTCAGGAATCACTTCAGAGTTACCAGCACAACGACTGATGACTGGTCAAAAGAAACATCCAAAAAGCAATAAGCTGCAAAAAGGGGAATGTGCTGAAACTGGTTCGGGATTGCCTAGCTGTGCCTTTCAAATTTATTTCATCACATCTGTGACCACAAGCCTAGCAAGGTGAGACCAAGCAGGGACGTTGTGGAATATTTGGAGCTGCTGATAGGTAATCCATATTTCCACTGGTAACAACCTGAGGATAAAAGATTTAAAGAAATGGAAACGTAAGGCCTGATTTTGTGAAAGTAGTAGAGAGAGAACAGTAAGATTTATGTAAACCCACTGGGAGTGCACTGGAAATCTCTTTGATGAAAGATTGAGATTGCTTTGAAAGAGACTTTATTGAAGCAAAAAGTAAGCGTTGTGCACAGGGAATGAGGTTGGCTGGGTCACTTATCAGACTTTCCTGACTTTCCTTGCTCTTTTTTATTTCTGTACTTTCTGCATATTGCACGACTCTCTGATACCCCAAATCTTTTCCTGAGTAGAAACAGCACACTTCAAGGGGGAAGCTTTTGGAAAGTTAATTTGTGCTGTAACTAGCATTAAACCCCAAGGTAACTTGTTGTCCAGAGAGAAAAGAAATACAACAACCCTATCTGGAGAACACAGGCAAACAAAGCTTACACAAACAGCTTCCAACAAAAGTCTTGTGCTGAGGATGATTTCTCAGCTACAGTTAGGCCCACAGGTTATTAGACCTAACTACATTCCACCCGGGTAATTGCATTGTACCTAGACATATATATTTTCTTCCCCTTTAAGTCTTAATTAAATACAGACCAATTCTTTGGTGTCTGTTCTGAACTGTTCTATGACATTGCTATGCCCTGCTAAACAGCTGCCTCACCCATGCCAAAGGTGGCTACATTTCAGTGGCAGCAAGTTCTGCTTTATAAATGGCTTTAGCTCTAAGAGAAGAGGACAACCTTCCCTGTTACTTTCTTGCCGCGCTGTGACCCAGGGGCAACAGTAATCTGACACAATATCCTGGCACCTTAGGGGAGAAAGAATTCTAGGTAAAGACAAGTGACTACTATTTTTGAGAATTAGTCCCTGATTGCCTCATACCAGAGCATAAGAACTGCCATTTACTGGATCAGCCCATAGGTCCGTCTTGCCCAGTATCCTATATCACACAGTGGCAGAGAGGAAATGCTGCAAGGGGGAGTGAACTGGGTATGGCCAGGGTCTTTCCCCACTGTCCCGCTCTCACTTGCAGCCTCTGGCATTTAGGCTAGATACAGTCAAAAGCCTGGGCTGGAATCAATTCAATCTATGCAGCTTTCTCCAAGCTCAGTAGATTGGACCATTAATGAATAAAATGCACATTTACTCTTCTGTTGGCCAAGGCAGGCAGATGGTTGCACTGGCCAAGCCCAGAAGGTAAGGGGTGCTCATGTATGCCTCCCAGCTCTGTCAGGCTGCAAATGTCCCATCCCCACCCCTTCGCCAGCACCCAGCCCCTGCCTCTCAGCTGCGGAGGGGCGGGTGATAGAGAATAGATCCTCCTGCCCCCACCCCCCAGCTGGGGGGTACATGGGTTGTGGGGGGGGGAAGCTCCCGAAGTGGAGGCTTTCCTTCCCACAGCTCCACAGGGTTGCAAATGCTCCAAAGCAGAGACTTCTCCCACCCACAGCATGACTTCACCAGGCTGTAAACATCCCAGCCCTGTCCCCTAGCCAGCCCCCCACTTGTCCATCACAGGGGGCCAGGCAGGAGGGGAATGGACCCCTTCTCCGGATCCCCAGCTAGGGTCTGCACAGCCGGGAAGGAGCTGGTAAAGGGGTGGGCTGAGGCGTTCACAGCCTGCCGGCACCCCTCTGCCTCAGGGGCTTCCCCCTACACCCACTGTGCAGACCCCAGCTAGGGGGAAGCTGAGGCTGGGGCAGGGTTTTGTTGCCCCCCTTGCCTGACTCCATCCACTGATGGGGCTGGAAGGCTGCCTCATCTCTGTGACAGCTGGGAGAGGGCACCTGGCTAAATTCTGTTCTCAGTTATCCCATATACTAATGGAAAAGGTTGGCCCAACACCTGTGTGTCAGTAATATTGCATTTTACGCCTTCGTTTGGAATGAATATTGATACATATTTGCAGGGTACATGCAAAGCAGTCCAATATGTGTAGACTAGATCTAGTATTTGTTTTTTTAATAATTCATCATTTCCATTAAATGCTATACCAGGTCTCATCATAAATAATGATGCTAGCATTATTGTTATTATCAGGTCTAGGCCTGATTATATTCCTGAGACATTTCAAATTACACACAGAGAATAAAGCATTGTCTTATTCTTAAAGTCAAACAGCAAACAGTTATTCTAGATTTATTTGCTTAAACACAGTGAAAATGAAACAAACCTGGACTGGCCCCAGACACTGAACATCGTATGGAATGCAGGGTTATGTTTATGAGTTTTTTCTATATCCATCTTCCCATGGTGCTTTATGCTCTGTTGGATGGGATGCCAAATCCCTCTCCACAGGGTGTCATAATGTCTCATTGTCGTGGTAACAGCCCAGAGAATGTATAAGTTCCACCTCTCATACTCCAGCGCACATGTTTTGCAACTACACGCTAGTGAATCGTAGTAGACTACTTGTAATACCAGGAGGTTCAGTCACATACTATTTAGTTTGCTAACCAGGGCTGAAATCACTGTAAGGAAATAAAAATATTTTGAATGTGTTTGCTTTTGGTGGGGGCCACCAAAAGCCAAGTTTGGAGATTGTCACCCTTCTATCTCTCTATTTGAACATAGAAGTGTCTCCCTAGGAGTCAATTACTTGCATCATTTTTGGTGTATAGTTCATATGAAAAAGAGACAAGACTGAACTTTCAGTTCCATTAGATTTCTTGTAATTGTGGAGCATTGTACTGTGCAAGAGACATGGGTTCAATTCTCTGGAGTAGTTGAGGGCACGGGGAAGAAGCACTGAATGGGGTGGGGACGTGTAACATCTAGGGAGTTGGCGGCATTGCCCTCTTCATGTTAGATAGAAGGAAGCATCTTCAGCTAAATAATGCACACAAATATGAACATAAAATTCATCTTTATCCTAAAATTGCCAAAGTTGTGTGGCACCCTGAGAAAAAGTGTGAGCACTTACTTCATTTTACTGATATTTACTGTTAAGCACAGAAAAGGAGAAGCAGCCTCATTACCTTCCTGCCTACCCCAAGGAAACCTACTGTCAGTGAAATCTGCAGTAGGCTTGTGCAGGTGAAATGCACTTTGAGAACGTCCTAGACAAGAACATAGGATTGAAGGAAGCTATGGAGAGCTTTCCCTAAGGGGGTGCTGTATAGACCTCTATAAGCACACTGAGACTTTGGTGATCTTTCAGCCAAAGTTCATCACTTGAAATGAAGACAGTGAAAGCACAGTTACTGATCATTACAATGCAAAACAAGAGACAGCAGCTTTCTTTGGGTTAAGTCTGTAACAGCACAGACTTCAGCTGGATTCAGGTTTTCCTATTTTAAGTGTCAGATTTGTTAGAATGTCAGCATAAAATGGAAACCAGCTTGGGTAAGACCCAGCATGTGATCATAAATTTTTTCTGTACAGCTGAGAGAAGCCTGTCTGCATATCAGTGCGTCTGTATGGGTGATGACATGTTAAACAAAAATAAAAACTTCCTCACATAAAATCTGAATGGCAAAAAAGTGTTGACAACAACGAGGCTTGTTTAGCTGCTATTTATTGGGCTTTATCTATCTAATGATGAAACAGGACATATTCCCCCTGCTGTTTGCCTTCAGTCCTCCATCCGCCAGTGTCTACAAGTTATTGCTGTAACTCATCAGCCGACTGTACAAGCACAAGGGGGAATTTCAGATCATTCCTGCTCATTGCCAGGCTTCTCATTAAATATAATGAATGCAAATTTTCTTGACTTGCTCCAGAATTAAAACTAATACAAGAAACCTCCTGTTTTTTTTCAGTTTGTCAAACAATTGCCTTTGACAATGTCAAACAAGTTGTAACCCTGCCCTAAACCAAGTGCGGATCATCAGGGATTGGGGTTTTCCATTTGCCATGGAAAAACAAGTGGATTTTCACCTTCGAGAGAGAAAAATGCAGACTTTTCTCCTTTAACAGAGAAAAACCTGAGAAATTCCAGGTTTTCCTTTGCAGGCTGACAGAGTTCCAGCCTGCAAGGGGCTGCTTGGGGGTGAGGGGAGCGGGACGCAGGAGGTGCAACATGCATGTGCCTACACACACATACAAGTGGCAGCCAGAGAGTGTAGTAGAGAGCAACTGCCTCCAAATAAGTCTATGGCGGGGGGAGCATGCACTGGGGGGCATAGTCAGTGCAGCAAGGGAGCATGTGTCTCTTAGATTTCTGCACCCACAGCAGGGTGTAGAGCATAAGGCTGCAGCCTAGCCAGACCAGCTCTGAGAAGGCCCAGTGGGTGGGACTGAGCGCAGGAGGGAGCACTGTGCCACCATGGCCACCAAGCTGAGGTACCCCCTGCCTGCCCAGCAGGAAGCACAACTCCATACCACTCCCACTTCTCATCTTGGCAGCAATGGTGGTGCAGCACTCCCTCCTATACTGAGTCCTGCCCACTTGGCAAGAGGCAGTGACTGCCCAGAACTAGTCCGTCCAGGCTGCAGCCCCATGCCCCACACCCTGCTGTGCATGCACGTCCCCCACTGTGCTTCCCAATGTGTCGCCTGTTCCCCCCACTCCCCAGTGCATTGTCTATGCCCACAACCCCCCTTGCACACACAAAAACACCATTCCCCACACACTCATCTCCTTCCTCACACACTGGAGGACCTAGGCCTGGGGGACCAAGGGTTGGAAGTGAGGGACACCAGCAGAGCCAAGGGGCTGTAGGTCAAGAGTGAGGGGCACCAGCAGGGCTGGGGGGATGGTAGTGAGGATCAATGGCATGAGCAAGGGCAGGGCACCAGCATATCTGGACTGCTCAGCACCACAAAGCAGCTGGGGGGATAGCCATAACTGGACCCACATCCTGGTGAGTGAAGGGGGCAGCGGCAGCTCTGATTCTCTATGATAAAAAAACAAAATCAAATGCCAAAATGTATAGGTATTTAGAATTTATTTTATTACAATGATTGAGGCACTGGTAGGTTTCCAAATTGCTTTAAAATTGTAAATATATCAATAAAACATTGAGTTCAACTGATACCTATATGTATAGTGGTGTTTCATTTTAATCATGGAAAAACACAGATTTTGAGGTTTTTAAATCAGAGAATTTGGGGGGATTATCAGAGAATTTTGGATTTTTAAAGAGAAAACCAGGATCCCTGCTGATTATAAGTAGCTCCACACCCCCACACAAGGCTCCATGGAAAGATGAATAAAATTGCTTGGTGTCAGTGATGACATTGGTTGTGATAATGTATACAATAGGATTGAAATTCTTCTCTCAATGCCAGCATGACCCTACTGCAGGCTAGTCCAATCCCACTGAACTGTTTTCAGTTGAACTGCACTTAAGCAATTGACAAAGAGATCTAGCACATGATCTGCAAGTGTTGCCAGAGGAATCACACTCCCTGAAATACTCACAAGATCAAGCATTTTCCAAATGGTAACATAAGGAGCCCAAATTAGAGAATGAAACTCCCACCCATACATTTGACACTGATGTTCTGTTAAGCGGGGGGTGGGTTTCTCCCACCTGATGCAAGCAGAAAAATAAGATCTGGGGCTAGGTTGCACCAGCTATGTATCCTCCATTGTGCAGCTCCTAGAGGGCTGTGTTCCTTTTGGGGAGCAGAATAACACTGTCTCCTTCTATTTTTCCATCTCCCATCAGTGGTTGACAATAACAGTACATTACTGTTAATAGGATCTGTCCATATGGAGCAAACTGCTTGCTACCCATGCACAAAGAGCAGCCCAAGCAGAGACAGTTCCTCTGAGAAGAAGTGATCAATTCAGTGAGTCCCCTGGCAGTAGACAGCCATGCATTGCTCCTTATGCCCCACAGAGCAATAGTCCAGCCCGTATACTACCACATAAAGTGGCTTCAAAAGATGGTTTGGGTGTAGGCCCTTGTATGCAGAATTTAAATACTTAAGAGTGTCTCATTTGTTTGTCTCAGCTTATGAAAAATATATGTTGTTTGATAACTAAGATGCACCTATGCCTTATTCATCATGAGGAGGTGAGATTCATTAGCATCAGGATAAAAAAAGTTGGCTCTAAATCCTAATAGCTAAAGTCTTTGCCATCTGGGACTTGAAAGAAGGATGGGTAGAAGAAAGTGAGAGAATCTTAAGGGGCAGTCTGAAGACCTACAACTGAGCCTGCTCAAAAACAAATTTTTTATGATCCCTCCTGATCCTGAAAAATCTCTCAGTCCAAACAATTCCTTTCAATACCAACTCATCTGCTTCATGCCCAGCATTACCTAACAGGGTGCGTTTCAAATCACAGACATTTTTCAAACTCAGAATGGGGCAATTAACATTCCCATCACACCATTCCTTTCAACTCTGCTGGTTAAACTGGAATACTGGATTGTAAAATATATTAAAACCTGCTCCCTGATGGTGGATTTCTTCAAATACACATAAAAACCAAGTAATTGGGTTATCCCCTGAATGAGATGGTAAGGAAGAAGTCCATCTCTTTAAGCCAGAATCAGGCTGTGGTAGCTGGTACTTATGTCTATGGGCTATAGTAGTGGCCCCATACCTTCTGTAGAAGTATCCAGATTTCTGTAAGCCTCAACTGAGAACACCAGCTCTCTATCAATTCTCCTCTTCTGTCCTACTCAAACATTCTTCAGTGAAGAGAGGATGTACAAGCCCTTCTGTCTAGTTATTCACTTCTCTCTCCTCCTCTTTCCCTCTGCTCCCCAGCTTGATCCTCTTCCGCACGAAAAGTACTAGATGACATCCACAGCATGGAACACCTTCTACACATCATCTGACATAAAAGGGATAAAAAAAAAAAAATCTACCCTGATAGGCACTTCTAAAACCAAAGCAGCTTAGATATTACTGCTACCTCAGGTCCAAAATTTGAATGTAGCTAAAATGTTACTGACTTCTACTGCTTTCAAGATACTAACATAATATCTTTCTGTTCTGATTTTCAGCTGTGCCAAGTACCTGCAACTGCTGTTGGCTATACCTATAGGCATAACTACTCAACACTTCCAAGAAATCAGGCCAATAATGTGGAACCACTGTAATGTGATTTATGATATTTGCCTATGAAATCATAGAAGAGCTATAGCATGCAAGTGGAGTGGAGTGACTGCATAGGCACTGACATATTTTTTTTGGGGGGGGGGGTGGCCTAAGATGATGGACATGTGGTAAGTTTTATGCATTTCAGGTGACAGCCCTCTTCTCAAGGGGGCCAGGGCCCTCAGGTCACCACATACTTGACACTTATGGAATTGAGGCAGTAAATACATCCTCTCCTTCTCCTTACAGAATAGCTCCTCCTAGAATCTCAGTGTGGGCTTAGACAGGTGCAATTGACATGATCTTCACAGCCTGCCAGCTGCAGAAAAAAATACCAGGAACAATATAAACCTCTCTACATGATCTTCTGTGGCCTCATGAAAGCCTTTGACTCATCCAAGAAGCTCTGTGGAGAATCCTTCTGAAGTATGGATGCACACTGAAATTCAACACCATTCTTTGCCTGGTCTATTACAGTATGTGAGCGATGGTTCTCAGTAATAGATCTATCACAGATCCATTTGAGGTTAAAATGGAAGTTAAGCAAGGCTGCATCATTGCTCCAACACTCTTCTCAATATTCCTTACCACGATGCTACATCAGACCACCAACAAGCTCCACGTTGGAGTGGAGCTAAACCACCAAATGGTTTGTAATCTGCTTCATCTCAGCAGACTCCAAGCCAAAACCAAGGACATCCCAACCACAATTGTCGAGCTCCAGTATACTGATGATGCTGCAGTCTGTGCTCACTCAGAAGCAGACCTTCAGGCAATTGTCAACGTTTTTACCAAGGCATACAAGAAAATGGGACTAACACTTAACATTCAGAAGACTTAGGTCCTCCATCAACAAGTTTTTAATGAATAGTCCCCAGCTTCAATAATTCAGATTCATGGGGAGACTCTGGAGATCATTGAGTACCTTGGAAGCAATCTCTCCAATATCAAAATCCAACATCACCGCAAATGTGCAAGTGCAGACTTCAGGCACCTGAAGAAACATGTGTTTGAAGATTGTGATATCAGATAAGAAACCAAGCTCATAGTTTATCAAGCAATTGTGATCCTCACTTTACTGTACAGAGCTTAGATGTGGACAACGTATAGGAGATGCCTCAGGTTATTGGAGAAGTACCGTCAGTGGTGCCTGTGGAAGATCCTATGAATCCAGTGGGAAGATAGATACACCAATGTCAGCATCCTCTTGCAAGCAAACCCTGATGGCTTGAAAATGGATTTAGAGGCTTGCTTTTTTTTTTCTTTTCCTGCTGGCTGTGTGATACCCCTGACTGGCACTGCAGTCACTTGCAGGCTGCTCTGCTGCCTGCTCAGGCCCTTAAAGCTGCAGGCAGCAAAGGTGCCCTGCCACAATGGGTTTGTTGGAACAAAGAAATATGCTGACAGGACAGAATGTGGACAGTATGATGACCACAGGGAAACTAATCAGTAATACCCAGAGATTCATCGATTGTAAGGCTGGAAGGGACCTCAGAAGATCATTGGGTCCAGCCGCCTGCACCAAGCAGGAAAGATAACTGGGAGTCAGGTGACCCCAGCAAGGTGACTGTCCAGTCTTCTCTTGAAGATTTCCAGAGTAGGTGATTGCACCACCTCTGGAGGGAGCTTATTCCTCTGTTTGGACACCCTAACTGTGAAGAAGTTTTTCCAGAAGTTTGAGCCTGAAATGGTCTTCTGGGAATTTGTGGCCATTACTTCTGGTTTTCCTCAAGGGTGCCCTGGTGAACAGCTGTTCACCAAGCCCTGGATGTACTCCCCTGACATAGTGGTTAGCTGCTACTAAGTCCCCTCTCAGCCTTTTCTTTTTCAGACAAAAGAGTCCCAGGTTCCTCAGCTTTTCCTCGTAGGGCTTGCCATGAGATGAGTCATCAGAGGAGAGGAAGGGTACAAATGGAGGGATTTCAGCAAAGGGTCCCTGAGAGGGGAACCCAAGGCCACCATGGACAGAGAGCACATCACCAGCCCGGTTCACCCACCCCAGCAGGGGTGGTGGCCCTTAACCTCCAGGCTGCTGAAATCTGACATGCAAGAGAAAACCTCAGGGTGAAGCTTGTGTACTGGCTAGAAGTACCTTTCCTCTGTGACAGCCCTAGGACTGGCAGATATAGAATCAGAGTGGGTTATCCTGTTTACCTTGCCTACATTATACTCATCTGCTATCACTTTGTATCAATAAAATTTGCCTGTTATTGAATAAAGAAATCGTGGTTAGTCTGAGGGTTTGGGTCCACCCAGAACAAGGTATCTGGGTCATAAAAACAGTGCCAACAAACATCATGAGCATTGAAGCAATGAACATCTGACATCAATTTCTCTAGGCCAGCCATGTCATCTGGATGGCTGACTCCAGACTCCTGAAGCAAATTTTACTCTCCCAACTCAGTCAAGATGAACACTCAAGACAAGGGCTGAGAAAGCCCTTTAGGGATGTCATCAAGACCAACTTGAAAAAAATGCATTGTTGACATCAGCTCATGGGAGACAATTGCCCAGGACCGCCCCAAATGGAGAAAGAGTTTTCTGCAAGGTTCTCAGTACGATGAAGCCTTATGACAACAACAGGAGACAGAAAAGTAGGGGAAGCAGAAATAGCACATTGTAGACCAAATCACGGGCAACTGGTGCCTCCCGAGTGGGGAGGGGCACTTGCTGACTGGCTGCTGGGGGGGGCAACTGGCAGGGGATTCCCCCGCAGCCAATCGCATCGACCTGGAAGTGCCAGTGGTGCACCCAGAAGTGCCAAGGGCATGCCCAGAAGTGCCAGGGGTGCTTCTCCTGGCATCCCCACTCCCTGACCAGCACTCTCGGGGGGGGAGGGGGCGGTATCAGAGCTCCCACCTGCCCCCCGAGCCCATCGCCTAAGTGGAGAATGCTAGTTGTCAGGGGGTGCACCAGCGCTCTTAAGGCATGCTCATGCACCCCCATATACCGCCTCCACATCGCCACTGGACCAAATCAAGAATCCAGAGCCACCCAGAAACACATGCCCAATCCCGGATAGCCTTGTCAGCCATCTTTGGACCCACAGATAAGACAATTATGGAAGGCAATCATCCTCGACTGTTAGGGATTGCCAAAGAAGAGACAATGCAAGGGCAGTCTACCTGCTCTTACAACATGGGTCACAGTTCTTTACATTTCCAACATGCTGTATGTCTTACTTATTCTGTTCACATAGCTCTTTCACAGACAGCTATCATTAACTTTTCAAGGGATACAAAATAAAAGGACAAGCCTTTGAACTGGGCTCAGCTCAGCTATAAGGCATTATCCAACGAATAATCAAAGTTCTGCTGAAACTCAAGGGATCCAGCAGCTGCAGTTACTACACCCACTTAGCAGAGAAGAGTGAAAGACATTCTCATCTAAACAAAGCACTGCATGTACTATTGTGCTGATTCTCCCCTGAATAACATTCTTTTCAGCAGTTGCAGCTCTCTAGTTAGAACCAAAACTTGATCTCTCACAGGCCAGGGGCCTGATCTTGCAAATTCTTACTACTGGCACAGTGCTTGTTATGAGTAGGTTCATTAGGAAATAGAGCACCAGCATATTCAGATTAACAGGAGAAACAACTTCTAAGCAGCCAGGGCTGTACACCCTGCAGGCCACACTAGCAGAGACCACAAGTCCTATAGGCTGCAACACTAGGGACCTAGGTCATATGCATGCCCCCCATTTCATCATATACCTGCACCACTCCCACCATTGCAGCGCATGGCCTCCACCTCACCCATAGCATGACAAGTCCGATGCTATTCCATGCTATGCTATGCCACAGTGCCCCCTAGGGTGGGCGCAGAACGTGGAAGCCAGAAGAAGGAGGGGGAGCCCAGAAATTGTTACAGCTCCATCAAAGTCACAACTTTGAAGTCAATGGAAGTATGTGTCAAGTCATAGCCTCAAGCCTGGGGCCTTAGCCTGACAGCACAGCTGCTTATCTCAACCAGCCACCCTAAGACTAACTACCCAAGCCAATCAAAGTCAGCGTGAAGCCTCCAGTAGGGCCTAACATACTTCCTATTACCACTCCACTCCTCAAATATAAAGCCTGGGTCCCAGAACAGGAAGCATACAGGTAACAAGGAAACCAGACCCAAGACCGCTCCTGTGCTCCCTCTGGCTTGCTCCTTATCTTCTCTATGATCTCCTGGCTTCCTGACTCAACTCACCCCCTGGACTTCACCCTGATCTCCTGCCTCTTGATTTGGCTTGTCCCTGGACTGCTCTGGATTGATCTCCCAACTTCCTGACCCAATTTGCCCTTGGATTTCACTTATATATCCAAGCCTCAGTCAGTGCCTTGATCCCCAAGTGGCCCCAGACCTGGTCTCCTATGTCCTCCCATGGTGTGAGTGTGATAGTTTCCATAAGCTGAGGTGCTGCTTCTGCGTCCCAAAGTAAATTAAATTCCAGATCACAATCCTAAAGATACTTGCTTATTTTATACTTGCAAGTGATCCCAGTGAACTCAGCAGAACTACTTCTGTGTACTAAGCTAAATATATGCATAAATACATACAGGATTGGAGCCTAAGGTTATCTGAAAATTTCCCATTATTGGAAAGGGAAAGAGGAGGAGGAAAAAAGCTTACTATAATGTTTTACCCCTCTAATTAGAGGGCTTTTTTCCAGATTGTTTTTAATTTGGGTTTGTTTCATTTCATATTGTTATGTGAACTGTTCAGCAACTCTTTCAGAAAGATAAAACATTTTGTTTTATTGAAAAATTAGATACGGATAACATTTTTTTGTGAATTTTGCAAATTTTGAATGAAATTTGAGAGGAAAAACTTCACCTATTTTTCACAAGGTTTTAGAGGGATGGAAAATTTTCAGACAGTTGAGATTCTAGTGAAAATGTTTGTGGACAGTTTCTAAAACGTCCTCAGAAAATACTTCACTTCTCAACTTAGAATTCTGTGTTCTATAAAATTGGCCAAGAGGAGCCCAGAATATCTAATAGATATTCTGAGCTCCCACCAGAACACTGGTAATGAAATGAACTCTCCTCGTCTCAGATACGTGACATGGCTGAGAACAAACAAAAGTCTAAATTATCACATAACAAGTTCATTTCCCCAGATAGTAATTGTTACTCTTACAGGTGGGTGCAGCTGGACAAATCCAAAGAAAACAGTTTCAAAATGCTTTTGTTTTAAATACATGCAACACATACTCTGTGTGTGTGTGTGTGTATGTGTGTGTATGTGCGTGCACGCACGTACACAAATTTGTGAATTTTTGGTGAGGTGTACTTAAGTTCGTCTGTTGAATGAATTCATTTGTTGAATGTCTTCAAGTCTGGATAGGTAAGTCAAAATACCCGGGAAATATTTCTAAGCTAAATTCCGTGGTTTTTATTTAGCATATGCATGTATGTAGGTATACAAGCGTGCGCGCGCACACACGTACAGAACATGCTCTACAACTTTAACCAAACAGGCATTCATGGCACATAGAGCACTTTAAAAAAGGGTGGATCTCACTACCTTAGATGGCTATGGTATCAGACTAAAATGCTTTAGGTTAGAGAGTTTTGTCAAGTGTCTGTACCAGATCCCATTGCAAATCAGGGTAGGTCACATTCCACCAGCATCCCAGGGCCCCTTACTGGGAGGCTTGCTGGACTCCAGGTGAGCATGGGCCCGGCCCCACCCCTGGGCTGTCACACACAGGAGACAGAAAGGTCTCCGTCTCCTCCCTACATGGCTCAGCAAAGAGTGGGGTGGAACAGAGCCCCCCTGCCTTGCAGCCTCTCCATTCCCCCTCCCACACACCCCCACCACTTTTCTGGCTCAGGTCTTGGGGAAGGTTGAGCCAGACCTGCACGACAAGGGGGTTTCATTTCCCGCCCCCCAATACCCACCTGCCCCCAGTTCCCAGCACAATGAGAAGCTATGCATGGCTCCAAGCTGCAGCCATCAGCTAAGTAAAGCGCAATACTTACAGTGCTTCCTTCTCAGGCTTTTTGAACATCTGTTCTTAGCCCAAATCCCTCTCTGCCACCTGCTCATTAGGAACATACTGCGATACTCCAAAGATTTTCTCCCTGACCTACAGTGCCTCAGCTATACCTGTCTCACCCAGGCCTTGCCAGCTCTTCACAGATGGGACTCTACCAGGCACAAGAATCACACCACTGTCCTGTCATGCGTTCAGAAAAGGTAGATCCCCACTCCCTCTTCCTTGGAAAAACCCTGCCTGTCTGGCCAGATGCTCAAAAAAATCACGTGTCACTGATGATAAGTGGGTTAGGAAATATCAGAATAATAATTTGATTTTAGTTTTAATCTTAAAGACAAGAATGCAGCTTGTACTCAGGCCACTAGCTGAGGAACAAAAGCACCCTATAACCAGGTAACCCGAGATAAAAGTTTGGTCTCCAGACAAAGTTTAAGTATGGTTTCTTACCTGGTCATTTACATGCATCATCCACTGAATTCTCGAGGAGCCCACACTGTGCCTATAAACTTCCCGGTCCCCCAAAAGTTACATGTTTACCAGGAAAATATTTGCATCCTTTCAGACATGAAGAATACTAATCCAATAGCCTAAAGATATCGTCTCTCACTTAATTTTCCGCCAGTGAGAAATGTCCTTCCCCCAGTAGCCTGAATAGCCAGGTGTTACTTTCAAGGGTCCCTCCTTTAAAATGTAAATTTGTCATTGTCTGGAAGGGCCAGGTTCATATGCCTCAGAGCACCTGCACAAGGCTGATGAGTCAACAAACTTCTATCAAATGCTATTTCTCAGCGATTACCTCTTCCAACTGTGAAAAGGTGAAGAACACAAGTTAATCACTGCCTCACACCCTCCCCCCTTAAACAGTCTTGGCTAAAACATACAAATAGATCAAAATTACATGCAACCAACTGCCAATGTGGACTCACCAGATTGGCCTGAGATACTTTCCCTGGGCTAGAAACTGCGCCGGTGAACTCTGAGCAACCCCAAGGGTAGGGGAGACGAGCCCTGCCCTGTGGAGAAGGAGAAGCCAGTCGAAAGACGGGGTTTTCAATCCCCTCATTTGCATGGAAGGGGGTGGCTGGGGTGGGGGGCCAGCCACCCCGAGCCCTAGTTGGCCGGTTTGCAAGCCAGGGAGGGGCAGCCTGAGGGGATAAAAGCAGCAGCCAAAGGGGCATGGGGGGGCTGCTGACAGTGACTCTGGGGAAGGATGCAGGAGCCTAAGAGCTGGGGTGAGCTGACCCAGCAGAGGGAGCAGAGAAACCCCTCTGAAGAGCCTCGAAAACCCTGGGAGAAGGCAGCGGTAGTCGGCCGTGCCTCCAGCCCTGCAGCAGAGGGAGCAGTGGCCAGGGCCTGGGGCAGAGAGCTGGTGCCTGAAGGCCCCATCGCAGTGTGCTGGACGTGCTGGGCGTCCCAGAGGTTAGGGGTGGCAGTCGGCCCCCCACTCCACTGAGAAGCAGCAGCGGCCAGGAGCGTAGGCGGCATCCTTATGCAGGCATGGGAGCTGGGCTGGTGAGTTGAGGAAACCCCTCACCTTCCCTGGGGAAGTGGGACAGCAGCAGGCAAGGCGTTGGGATCCTGAGGAGCAGCAGAGTGCCAGGATGAGGGTCCCTGGGAGCTCAGGGCACAGGCTGGTGCTTGAAGCGGGATTGGCAAGTTGCAAGGCGTGTGGGGTGCCCAGCCAGTCATGTGGAGCAGGGGTTAGAGCAGCAACCCCTGGGAGCTGCCTGTGCTGCTGACCCTCTGCCACTGACTGCCCCAGAGGGGACCTGGTCCTGTCCCTTATTCTGCAGCTGATTGTCACTGGATGGAGTCCCTGAGCTTTGTGCTTGGGTCATGCTGATTGCTGCAGGAGCCTACTCTGTTGCTTGCCTTTTTGGTTGCCACAGAGGGTCACCCTTCAGCCTCTTTGGGGGGTTGGGGTTTGATACAATTTGATTACTGCAGACCAGAAGACTGTAACCTGTTGCAGTCTGTCGCCTGTTGGGAAGCCTGTTGGAGCTGCTGGGAGTGAGCACCTTGCTTCCTTGTGGTAGCATCTCAGCAGTGACTGAAAGCTGCCTGTTACCCTACCTGTGGTTCCTGAGTCAAGGTTGACCAATGCATTCTGGTTTGTTTTGTGATTCCGGTTATGCCACTTAAGTTCACTTGTAAATAACCTTTCCTATTATTCTTGTTTTGTAAATAAAATGTAAACAGTTAAATCAGTTAAGTGTTAGACCTTCTTGGGACCATGGGCTGCTCTGTGGGGAGCAGGGCCTGGCTGCAAAGTCAATTGGTGCTGGCCGGAAGCCCTGCCCCATGCTCACCACACCATCCCTGATATTGGGCAGGGGTGGCAACTATCGGGCCACCACCCAGGTTACATACATTTATAACAAATTGAATTTCATCAGTAGAGGTTTTCGATCCGAGCCTTCAAGAGGCCGAGAAGCGATTCATGAAGACACAATACTAATAAGGATTAAATACAGGGTGGCACTACATTTACAAAGAGATTATATATGCCACATCAGTAAACCAAACCACGTGCATGTAGGGGTGCCAACAAACCCTACAAAATCTTGTAGGTTTTTAACCCATACCATTTACTTTATGTTCTCAGAACTGTGGTTCAGAACTATTTTCAAGCACAGCTTTGAAGTAGGGTGGGGTTGTGTAGTAGTATGACAAGGGCCTTATCAACTTTTTAGAGCATTTGAATCTATTACCCTAAAATTAATGTTAGTCAACGGTACCCTTTTCCCAAAATAACAACCACCCTTATTAGATTTTCAACTTTTAATCTATACAATACTTTGCAAGACCTTATTCCCAATGACATAAAAATCTCAGATACTTTTGCATCTGCAGTGTAATTACACCTTGACATAAATAAAAGGAAGGGCTTGAACACATAAGGAAGCTATTATAAAGTAGTTTAGGGTTTGTATTTTAAAACTGGAATAACTATTCCACCATAGCTTCCAGTTTAGGCAGGCTTATTCTATGCTGGGTGCCTTTTTTCCAGTTTAGTATAACCCACTTGCAAAGTAGACCCCAGGCCTTGTCACACGTTACACTTAGGACACATTAACAAAATGCTAGCATACAAGTGTTCCAATAAAACTGCTAACTGCCATTGTAGCATAGCAGTTGGGACTATTCAGCAAGGATTATTTCATAGATCACCTTACCTAACACATGTTGAGCTAACATACAACTGTTCCACAGAGATAATACAATTAGGAGATGCCAGTGCAGTGGGGTGAGGGGCTGGGAGTGACAAACAGCTGTGCTTCAGAGCTTGTCCATAAGGGTAATGAATTAACAAACTCATGTCAAATTCTAATTCTTTTCATCCCTCTCAGCCCCCAAACCACACCAGAGCCTTGAACAGTTTGCTGCTCTTAACCCCTATGCAGCACTGGAGACTTGAACTGGTTCCGGCATAGTGCCAGAGCTGGGACCAACAAACAACTCCCACAGCACACTGGAGTTTTCAAGGGCTCTGGTACTTTGAACACGTTTTATGTAGATAATAGCAAGCACTACCATGCAACTTCCCAGAAAACTTTCTAACTTGTAGCAATGCTTATTAGGATCTAAATAAAACATGGCCTACGTGTAACGTACGAAGAGCCTCCAAGGGAGTAACTGTGGAATATCCAATTCTGTGCTTTTTCCCCTGTATAGACAAGCCCTAAGTTTAGACCAACAGAATAGCACCTTCACACTTAAAATCAGATCATCTTTCTAGTCTGAATAATCCTGACCTGCTCTAATCTTTAAAATGAGGAGATACTTGGGTGAGTAACCCGAGTAGAATAATGTCCTAGGCATGTAGCTTCCCCGTGGCTGATCTCAAAGTTTTTATAAGACTGAATCTCCATAAAGATTATATATTTGTCATCCTACCTTAGGACTCAAGGATAATGTTCTAAAGCACTAGGAGGGATACTTGATCTTGAGTCCTACTGCTCTCAAAATATTCTTCAGGTTTCTAAAACCTAATGAAAGCAAAACTGTTATACTGGAAGGGCTATCACCTAACCAAGGCTAGGGGTTGGCCAGTATTTTGATGGAAGTTTTACAAATGAAACTCCATACAGATTGAGATTTGTGGTCTTAACATGAAATGGCGTGTGCTTGGTGGGCGGGGGTGTGTATGTGATAAGGACTTGGGGAGGTAGATAGTAGGAAGAACTGGACATGAATAGAAAGGCTTCCAGTCAAGAAAATGGAACCAAATAATGTCAATAACCTAGGGATGTAAGCTGACATCACCCAACTATTCAAGTGCATTTAAATAAAAAAAAGATGCATAAAATGGATTGTAGCAGGCTTCCTATCTGGTAACACTTAACATACTTTGAGTAAGGTATCTTACATTGAGTTTGCTTTTATATCTCCTCCTGCAACAGATTGGCTACCAGCTTTATTTCTACAGGCATCTGTTTGGACTATCATTGGCAGATTAAATTTAAGCACATATAAAACAGAAAGGCCAAACTATTAGAAACATGAAGGACCAGATCCTTAGCTAATAGCCAAATGAGTCTTGTCCATTTTATATCACCTGAAAGAAACTCTGCCTTGCTTCTTGTGCTACAGGTCTATGTAACAATGTAATACTTCTCCATCCAAAAGAAAAAAGTGGTGTTGTTCCTTATGTTCAAAACATTTTTTTTTTCCCCAATTAATTCAAGGGACTCTTAGCGTTACAGAAAATTGTGCTATTTTTTGTTGTTGAATGAACGACAAACTGTGACTCCACATTGTATTAGGAGGAGAGAGGGTCACTTGAATTACTTACAGTGTCTCTAGTTTACATTTTTCAATTAGGAGATAATCAGCATGCCATTATGACTAAAAATTGTTGGGATGACCTTTTGACTGGTTTTTATCTGGTGAATCCTCAGGGATGGCTTGACTGAAAGAATGACAGGTGAATGAGCCAAGCTAGACTGATGATAAACAAAAACAATTATCACACTTATTATCTGATAAATAATTTATTACGATTTGCCATTAATCCATTACAAAACACCTTCCTCAAAATAAATAAATAAATAAATAAATAAATAAATAAATAAATAAAGGAGCCCAAAGCCTGACTTCCTTCTGTGCATCCCCACTTTGTGTCAGATATTGATGTCAAAGGAACATGAAAAGAGTGTTTACTTAGAAGCAGAGAGCTGCCTCTGCATACTTGATCATTTCAATCAGAGAGGATAAATTACATCCCTCATACAAGAAACAAATTGGTTCTTCTGACTGATTTTTGTTAAAAGCAAAAGGAGCACAAGAGCATGTTGCATGTTTAAATACCTCAAATACCTCAGGCTCATCATCATAACAGACACCAAGGGTTTGTAGATGCATGCCCAGAATTGTACTACCCTACATCCACTTTGGAGGCATTGGGGGCATCCACTTTGGGGTGCCAGCTCAGCATGTGCCACTGTTGTTTGGAGCACAACCCTGATTCAGTGTAGATAAACCCAAGAATACACCACACTTCTGGAGCACGAATGATCCCAAAGCATCACACACAATTCTCAAGGTATTATCATCCTTTTTTCACTGTTCGACATGCTGACGCATAGAAAATGTTGGCCTCAACATCCTATCTAGGGTGCCAAACCTTAGATACCCAAGTCCTTATCCAGGCACCTTACATGGTCTTAGTTTATCATAAGTGATTGGGCACCAAGAGTTCTCACTCACTTGGGGCATCCAAGTTGAATTATTTTGATAGAAATGGCTTGTCCAAGGTCATTGATAAATCAGTGAGCAAGCCAGGCACATCCAAGTGGTATCCAGACTTTCTGCACTTTGCTCTAAGCAATGGGTTAGAAGTACTGGGCAGGTGGAACTGCCTTTGATGGGGCTTAGTCAGTACTGGGAAATATATCATATCAATCAGAACTCACTGCCTCAATAACACGATAGCAAATTACAAATAACAGACTAGTGGTAGAAGATTTGTATGCTATTCAATATTCAGTAAATTCAATTACTGGTGACGCACAGAATCTATAAAAAGAATTCTAAATATTTGAAGCAAAGGGAAAACTGCTTTCTCTACAACTAATAACTATTTCACGAAGTATGAATGTGTGCTAGCCTATAGTCGTTGGTAAGTAATTTGAACTCTTTTTTTTGAAGATACAGTACCTATTTCTCAGCAGATTTCATTCATTGATCCATTGTTGTCTTTAATATTTTTTCTTTTATGTCCTATCTGAGTCCCTTGGCAGTTCTTGCTTAGAAAGTTGGGCCTTAAGTATACAATAGTTTGTGGGGGGCAAAGGAGGGGAGGGAGGGTTCAAATAATGGTGCTCTGCAGGTGAAATGCATCTAATCCACAGCCTTTTCTTCATAATTTCACTGTGCTTTCTCACTCATCATTTCCACTGTGTTAGGTTTGTTCACCTTGCTTAAATAACTTGACTCTAAATAATCACATACTGTATAACAGAGTCCTAAATAAAAATGCTTTGATATCAGAGTTATGCAAAATAATTACAGTCACAACTGCCTGGAAGAACAAAATAATGGTTCCTGGATCAAATGGAAAATATCTAGCCATTTTACTGATTTTTCTGCTAGGCAAAAAGGCACATTTTCAATGGCCAGTTTCAGTTCTAAGTGAGCTGAAATTTCTATAAGGCCTGAATTTTTAGGTTTCTGTGGCCAAACACTTCTTGGCACTTACCTCCCTTTGTCCCATAGAGCCTTCTCGTAAAACCTAACTCTGGTGGACTGGACTGGTGTTAAAGGGCATATTTTTAGACAAAGATCTGTTTGGAATTTAAGCTTAATATGCAAGGTCAATCAGTAAAAAATAGGGTTTTCTATAATATCAGTAATTTCTTTCAATAACTATTACTTATACGGCACCACCAAAGTCCTACCCCTAGAAGTTAATGGTCCTGATTCTAAGGATCCAAACCTCTAGCATGCTAAGAGGTTACTGAGGTTTAGAGGACTCCTAAGCATAAGACACAAATCTAAACAATGTGCCAATCAGCTTTGGAGTGAGAAGTTTGGGACTTTAGGGAGAGGGAGTACAGGGGTAAGCAGTGTGCACCAGCCACTGTTAGATGATGTCAATCAATAGAACAAAATTCCATCTGAGGAAAACCAATTCACAATATGCAATGCAACACTATCCTAAAAGGGCACAACTGAAAATCCAGCCTCAATGGTCAAGCCAGTTTGGAGGGGGGTATTATTGTAGACGCAGATTTATGAAAAAAATCAAAGGCCAAGCCTTATATTTTAATTGGTTTGATGATGTCAGGAGCAAATTTCATTCTTGGCCAAATTCGACAAAGCATTTCCAGCATGGGAAATTCTTAAGACAAAAAGGAGAACTTTGCCAAGTCTTACTGAAGATAAGTCTTCAAACATTTTTCTTTATGGACAGTTCCTGCCTTCCCTTAAGTACTGCAAATACAGTTATACCACAGGGATGTATTCATTTTTGTTGCAGCAAAATAACCCTTATTATGTTGAAGGGGGCCAGTGATTACAGCAGTTATGATCATACAATAGCTTCCACTCTGAGACCCATTTTCATGTTCATGCTTTCACATCCAAGGTCCCAAAAATTTCCATTTGGGGCTTTTCTAGGCATTCTGTTGATCCAACCATGATTTTTTTATGGAAATGCTGAATGATGAGAGTGATGAGCTTACAGTGAGCATAGCTAAGACTCATATGTTGCACAGGTTGTCTAACTACACATTGTTTCATAGTTTCTAGGGTCAGAAGGGACCTGAGCAGATCATCTAGTCCGACCCCCTGCCATGGCAGGAAAGAGTACTGGGGTCAAA
>NW_017728913.1:2141595-2163399 GCF_001723895.1 Crocodylus porosus
GTGCCAGGGGACTTGCAATGACCTCGGCCAGTTCCTTTAGAACTCTAGGGTGGAGATCATCCGGGCCCGCTGACTTGAATACGTCCAACCCCTCCAGAAGCTCCCTAACTAAATCCTCGCTAACCCACAGCCCAGGTGTTCTTGCCCACAGACACAATTCCCCATTGGGAAAGGAAGCCACATGAATCAGAAAGAGAAAAGGAATGAAGGAGCATGGAGAGCAGTGGTGAATTTCCCATGTCCACACAATGGGCGAGTCACTCAGAAAGACAGATATGGCAGCTGTCCTGAGTAACTAAAAGATGAGCCAAGGCCAGGGGAAGGAATGCTGTCCCCTACTCAGGTAAGGAGACATTTCACAAAGCTTGAATTGAAGTAGTTTTTACAGGTGAGGTACGCTGGTGAGGGAAGAGGGAAGCCTTCAGTTAGTCCTTTGACCTTAGCTGGCACATCTAGGACTATTTCCACACAATGCTCCCATAGAAGCCCTTACTGCACTGCACACCCCTGTCATCTATATATGAAAATTGTCAGTTAATACCAGTAGATCGGTAAGTTGTGCTCAACCCCCAGCCCCAACACTGGGTCATCAGGTCTGTGGGACTCCCTACAGGTCTGAAAACATGGCAGCAGCAGAGCAGTGGCACCTTTCCCTGCCACCAAATTTCTGGACTAGTGGGGAGCCCCACAGACTGGACAGCGTGGCTCTATGTGCTGGAAAGAGCATGTGAGGTCAGGTCGGGGGCGGAGACAGAGGCTGGGACAAGTCAGGTGGGGCCATAAGATTGAGCACTGCAGTGCTTGAGAATATGTAAAGTAGCTCCCAGTTTTGCAGAACCAATACAATTTATGCTTTGCAAACAACTGTGTCTGCTATGCATCTCTGCACATAGTGCTCTTTACATGGTGTAAGAAGGAAACTGTTGTTGCTGTTTAACTCTGTCTCAGTTGCCCTGGGAGTTGCATGGAGTGGGGCAAAATCATCCCAGTGATACAGAGACTTCTATGATTGCAAAGGCAGAAAGCAACGATCAAGATTTGCCCTTCCTTTAGCCAACTGCAATGGGCACCTGTGCATTTTCTATTGCTTATCTGCCATTATCAATCAGCCATTATTACCTTTAAGAAAAGAATGTAAATCGACTGAACTATAAATGATATGAAAGTACTCCCTAATTACTAGGGAGGCAAGTATCAAAGATAGCAAGGATCAAGGAAAGTAGGAAAGAATTGAGAATTTGAAGGTGAAGGACACAGATAAAATAAATGACCAACACCCAACTGAACTTATTATGTTGAAAAAGGCAGCAGAACTCCCTTATGCATCTGCTTTCTTCGGTATAACTTTTTTTTTATAACATCCACCATATACAACGAGGGAAAATACCATGAAGCAGAGTGAAACAGATGAAATTAAGGGGCACAACTAAAACAAGAAGTTTTAACAAGAAAACATGGGTAATTCGGGTTTAGGGCCCAAGCCTGTACACCATTTCTGGGCACCTCTTGAGAAGCGGTGGGTATTCCCAACTGTCATTATCAGATTGAGGATGGTGACATCACTGGGATGTGAAGATGCTCAGCACCTCCAAGGAAATCTTCAGCATTTTGAACAATCAAGCCGCAAACGTGCTGGGGAACAAAACAACAACAAACTCAAAACAGCCGAGTCTCAGTCCTCAGCAGAAAAATAGGGAACATAAGAGCTTGGAGAGTTGAAGGCTAAAGAAGATTTACGTAAGACAGTCGAAAGGACTGATAAGAGGCTGGTGAAAGACAAAATCTTAGACAAACTAAATATATAAATCAGGAAGCTGGGTGATAGGAAACCTAAGCTTTTAAAAGAACTAGCAGGAAAAATTGCTAGTGGCAACAACTTTTTAAGATTCTTTGAGAACAGGCAAGGTCCCAGAAGGTTGGAGTAGAACAAATAAACTACCAGTCTTCAAGAAAGAAAAAAAATCTAAGAGGTTATAAGTTAGTAACTCACATTCTGGTAGCTGACAGATGTGTGACAAAAGAAGCTTTGAAGAATGCAGGAAGAAAAAAACCCATAAACCTAATGTCTTCAGCAGTGAAGATGCAGGGCTTTCTAGCTACTGAAAAACAACCAACTAATGCAATCCGTAAGACAGGAAGGGCTAAATCCTATTTCACCTTTACTTATCTTTGCAGCACTTATGTGCCTGTATAACTGTAATTTGGGGCATTTATGCACAGTTTGGATTCTATTTCCACTTCTGACAAAATAGAATCACTCTACATGCATAGCTACTGAAGCAAATAGAGGAGCGCCATCCCGTCTTTTAAGTCAGCATCCTGGCAGACAGGACACTTGCCCAGGCAGCAGAAGATATGGGTTCTAGGCTTCTGATGCCCCAGAGAGTCTTTGAACCTGCATCTTCCACTTCCCAGAAAAGTGCTCTAACCACCAGGCCATAGGCTAACCATTGCCTGGAGCCCTGTCCAGCTGTCCACTTAAAACTGACCTACTGCATCTTGCATTGTACTATCTGTTGAATAAAATGCAATGAGATAGTTTCCTCCCTTACATCTATTTTGTTCTCCCCATCCTGGTCCCATCTATCTTCCCTTCCTGGCTGCCCAGTGGGTCACCTTCAAGACATCTCATGGCCTAGAGGTTACAGTACTTAGCTAGAAATGCAGGTGTTGACCTGAAAAAGATCAGCATCTGTTTCCTGGACAAGTGCCCTAGGCTATTGGGTTAAAATGTGGGAGAACCATCTTCCTCCTCACCTCCCCTTTCCCCAAAACACCCATCACTGGGGAGTGCCATTCCTGAAACTAAAGTTTCAGAAAACTTAACCAGTGTTACATACATGGCTGGATGAATCTGTGTGCCCTGAACACCTACCCAGCCATAGTACATCCAGCCTGCACTGTAGGGGAGCACAGGCTGAGCTTAGCTATGTGGACTCCAAACTGTATGTAAGTGCTAAAAAAATGCAGCTAGGTGAGCATCTCTCGGGCATGCAAAGGCTAAATAGGATCTAACCCTAAATATTTGCCAGTGTAAGGGATAATTCTAGAAGATGGAAAAGACTTAGCATACCTGAGAAGAGTCAAATAAGCAGAAACACATTTTTTGGTACCAAAGACCATGATCCTGATCCCAGTAATATTCATCCTCAATGTTCAAATCAAAGGATTACTCAGACCAAAGCTTTTCCAGCTCTATATTTTACAACACTGTGGCACTGCAAACATTTAAATACCCTATGTCAGGGCTATCCCAGAGGTGGCCTGCAAGCTGCATGGTACCTACGATGGGGTAAATTGCAGTACCTAGGCCCCCACCTGGTTACCACTGCCACCACAGCTCCCACTGCAGCAACATCAGCTGGGACTTCAGCCCCCACCCCCTTTTTTCCCTCCAACTTTTGCTGGCTGCCCACACCTCCAAAACAAATTACCCCATGCTCAGATTAATACACACTGCAGAAGGTTTGAATTCCTTTTGGGGTGGGGTGGGATGAGGAGCATGGCCATAGGGATTCCACTGGAGAAATGGCTTTCTTCCTTGGCTTTCAAACATATTTTAGGACACTGGCCATCATTGTCCCCTGCTTAACCTATGACAGGTTAGGGTGTTATGCCTTGCGGTTGTGTTTGAGGTTGACTGTAAGAGGTTAGACAATGGATTTGTACAGGAAAGTTTGGATACAGATGATCCTGCCTCAGGCAGGGGGTTGGCTGAGATGACCTTTGGAGGTCCCTTCCAGCTCTACTTCTCCGTGATCAAAATCACTGCAGCTAGACCCCAGAGGCTTGGCTGACAAGTTCTGGGCAGCAATAGTGGCTATGTTGCCACCACCACTGGCAGTGCTGGGCTGACAGCTGCTTTTTTTGCACCACCCCACCACGTCAGCACCAGCGGCAAGTATCCCACTCACCCCACCACTTAGTTACACTACTGATTGGACCACTTGTACCTATGGACTCAACCCTACTGAACAATCAGACAAGACCTGAACATGCAGAAATCCTTCTATCCATAATGGCTTTAGTTGTATGGTCAGTATATGCCATCTGGGTCATTAGTGTTAGTTTGTATTGAATTGTAAGAAACAAAAGTACAGTCGGTAGCATAAACAGGGGTGGGCAAAAGGGGCACCTGCCCCAGACACCAAAATCACCCTCCAACCCTGTGGAGTCTGCACCCTGACAGCATTCCCATGCCAGGAACTGCAAAGCAGTCCCTGGCTGCAACTGCTTTAAGAGCACCAGCTGGAATAGGTAAAACATGCATGCCAGCACCCCCAGCTTAGCCAGGACTGTGGAGTTCCCAGCATGGGTAAGAGTGCTGCCCCCATCTCCCTCTTACCCTCCCCCACCCCAGCTTCCCCCTGCTCTCAGAACCTATTCCTTTCCTGCCCTTGCTTTCCTACAGGTTTTGCCTCAGGTGAGCACCTCTACTTGTTCTGCTACTGGGTATAGTCATTCATTCACAAATTACTGGGCTGAGTGTAATAGCAGGCAGGCCTGGCTGACCCTTCTCTGCCTGCTTAAAATGGTCACTGAAGCTCCAGCCTATGAATGTAGTTATATTGAAGTAACATCTGTGTTGCCTGAGAGATGGTATGTAGATATTATTGGTGTTTCTCTTCCATCTGAGCACTCTACTACTATCACTCTTTGTGCCTCAGTTGCTCCCTTCTACATGGATCTACCAGTATTACTTAGCTGCCACCTTGATCCCCTTCTGGTGAGGAGATGGATTTGTTTTACTAAGGGCCCTGAAGCAATCCAAAATTGACTGCAGAGTCTGCAAAAAAGCTGGCCAAGCAAAACAATTACAAGATTTACAAGTATTCTTACAAAGGGCCATGCAACACAACTGCTACTCAACAAGCTGTTAAGGCTCACTAGCTTGAGCACCTGAGCTTGGTCCAAGGCATTTCTAGAGCCCTTAGGGCCACACCCAATGCACTATCCCTCCACTGTGATTACTACTACAGCCCTGAGTTTTCAAGCTACTCTGTGGGGGCCAATTGCCAAAGGATCTGGAACAGGGGTGGGCAAAATACAGCCCATGAGCCAGATTCAGCCCACCAGGCCATTCTATCCAGCCCACAAGGCTCCTAAAAAATTTACAAAATTAATATTAATCTGCCCCAGTGGTCAGGCAAAGATAACAGCAGCCAGGGACAGTTGGACCCAGTGGAAGCCCTGGCAGGCTCCTGCAATAGCAGGGCCAGCCTGGCCCCTCCCCCCAGCTGGAAGCCTCTGGCTAGCAGGGGCTTCTGGCCTGGGACCGTGGGGCTGTTTGCGCCTCCCTGCCCTGAGTGGGAAATTCAGGTAAGAAGGGGATGCAGGGTGTGCAGGAAGGTGGGGAATGTGATGGAGGGAGGCGGGGGAGTGGAAGTGAGCGGGCGTCCAGGAGCATGACATCCTGGGGCCAGCGCTGATGGGGCCCAAAGCATGGGGCGTGGGCTGGCAGGGGTCTGTGGAGCCGGGCTGCACTGCACCAGCAGGGAGAGAGGGGAGCTGGCCCAACTACATAGAGCCCCAGCCAGCTGGGACCCTGCACTACTGCTGCCCACTCTGGTACCTGCCAGACAGGCGTGGGTCCCACATTCCCACCCAGCTGCCATTGGCTGCCATGTGCCTGCCATGTGCCCACTTGCTCCCTGCCCTGCAGCACAGGCGGGGATGACCACGGGCAGCCCCAACCCCTCCCATCCAGGCTGAGCAGCAAGAGTGGCGGGGAGCAAGCTGCTGGCCCCTCCCCCTCCCACCACCATTGCTCCCTGCAGAAGCTACCCAGAGCCCACACAGTGCTGTCCTGCCTCTCCACCACATCCCGGGATAGCAGGCACAGGCAGCCCCGCATGGGCTCCAAGCGGCTGCCACAGGGAGCAGCCAGTTTTCTCCTGCCCCTGTGGCAGTTCATGCCCCAATGCTGATGCCGCTCAGCCTGTCGGAGGGGCCCAGAACCACCACAGGGCCCAGGCTGGCAATGGTGGTGACAAACAAACTGCAGCTGAGTGTGGGGGAAAAGCGCCACCCCACCTCCAACCGCTGATGGGCAGTCTGCCAGACCCTGCTCCGCACTAGGCTCCTCTGCAGCTCCTTTGCTGCTGGCTCTGTGTTGCCCAGTGTGATAGCAGTGGCCATGTGGAGCAGCCACGCTGGACAGCAGATCTGGTGGCAAAGGAGCCACAGTGGAGGCTAGCATGGTATGGGCTCCCCAACAAAGGCGAGGAAAGGGGGCACTTTCATCTGCCGCAGCAGCAGTTCATGCCCAACTGCCACTGCCGCTCAGCCTGACAGGCGAGCCCAGAGTGGCAGTGAGGAACAAACTGCAGCTGAGTGTGCAGGAAAAGCAGTCCCTCCCACTCCCACCACCAGTGCTCCCTGCAGCAATTGCTTAGAGCCCACGCAGGGCTGCCTGGGCCCCGCTCTCTGTTGCCACCACTGCCCCATGGGCAGTGAGGATGCAGAGGAGAGGCAAGACAACCCCACATGGGCTCTAGGCAGCTGCCGCAGGGAGTGCCAACAGTGGGAGGGGGAGCGGCTGCTTCCCCTCCACACTGAGCAGCTGCTTGTTCCCCACCGCCACCACTGCTCAGCTCATAAGGGCAAGTGTGAGGCACATGGGGTCAGGGCTGCTTGCGGTCATCCCCACCTGTGCCATGGAGCTGGGGCAGGTGGGGCTGGGAGAGAGCGGGCATGCAGCAGCCAGACAGGAGCCATGGCTTCCACCACTGGTAGTTACATGCAGCAGCAGAGCAGCCCCAAGAGGGAGACAGCTGGCTCTGTACCACTCCTGCTGCCCTGGCTGAGCCTAATAAGGTGCTACCCATGCCCTGGGGCCTGCACCAGGCCAGGCAGGACCCTCCAACCCCACCCACAGCTGGGAGCAGGGGTATGTGGGCAGGGAAATGCCTGGGGCAGAGGACAGGGAGGCAGCTCTGCTGCTTGCTCCTAGGAAAGGCAACAGAACCCCTTCTTCCCGAGCAGCCCCAACTGGGTCCCCCTGGGCCACTGCCTGCACAGACCCCTGCAGGGTCCCCTGTTGCCCCAACCCCAACCAATCCTCACACACCCCCCCATAAAAATTAAATTTAAACATGTAAATTAAATTTAAATCTGTAAATTATACAGTTTGCAGGTCCACAATATAAAAAGTTGGGAACCCCTCCCATAGACCCCTGCCAGCCTACACCCCATGCTCCTACCACCCCACTCTGGGCCCCACAGGCCCTGCGCTCCTCCATGCCCACTCACTTCCACTTCCCCCCTCCCCTGCTGCCACTTTCCTCCCACCCGCTGGCCATTCTGCACCCTGTGGCTCCCATACCCACAATACCATACCCACATACCCACACATCCCCACAAACCCCTTGACATCCATGCACACCCCACACAATATACAAGTAAGACTGCATTTTGAGCTTTTATGTAATCAATTCTACATATACAGCACAAACACACACAAATCAGACAAAAAATATATTTTTTAATTAAAATATATTATTATGGGTGTTTAATTTTTAGTATATACTTTGTTTTTTTTTCCCTAAGATGGCAAACCCTCTTCCCCAAAGGAGCACTTCCGGGGACAAAGGGAAGGACTTATGATGGCAAAGTTCAGAGGTTAAGGCGGTGGGACTTCCAGTCCCAACATGGCAACCAAGGGGCGGGGCACCTGTCAAGGGGCAGGGCTACCCATGCAGCCTTCAACAGCTTGCCAAAACTTGGTAAGCATCCCTCCACCTGAAATAATTGCCCGCCCCAATCTGGAAAGTGATCAATTCCAGCTCTACCCTATCCTTTGGCCTTTTCTTGGCCTACCCTATTTCTGACCACACACACAGCCACCTGAGCTCCAAGTAGCTGGGTCCTACACTATACAACTGACTCAAACTCATCTGGCCCCACAAGCTGCAAGAGGGCCACTGGGCCAGTCTGCAGGCTGGATCAGGACCATGCACTGAAGCCAGCATGCAGGATCAGCCCAGTAGAGCACCAAATGCAGCACATGCCCCATGGCAGCTCTTTGAACCATATGTACCACATGTGGCTGAGTTCAGCTCCACAGGTCCCACAGACCAGACCATCTGTGCTGTATTTAGTGCCCGCAATACCGGGTCCAGCCCATATGCTAGACCAGCTCTGCATGCCATGAGGCATGCAGGGTCTGTCTGAGATCCATGGTCTGAATCATAGGGCTCCACAGGGCAAATAAGGCCCATGGGCCTAATGTTTGACACCCCTGATGTACAAGAATACACCACCCTCTGAGCCCTGCCCTTGTCCCTATCTCTGGGCAGCTGAGAGAAGGATGAGATGGGGTCCTTTGAACATCAATTTTCATACTTTCTGTCATAAGAATATTACTTAAACTGCATGACAGTCAGTTCTATCAAATAGCTCTATATTCAGCATCATGGGAACAGCTTAATGCACTGTATTGATTCTAACAAGTGATTTTTATTTATTTTAAATAAGGCTCAAAGCTTTAGAGCACACTTAGGTCAGGAAAAAGCCAAGAGCTTTCCAATAGCCGGTAGATTCCAAACAAACACCCCACCTATATGAAAGGAAAAGGCAATCAGTTAAGTGTGGGATTTAATGCATTTGCAATCCCTGAAGACTTGTTCTTGTTGCAGCATAAATAATTCCTAGGCACTCGCGTATTCAGTGTGAACCACAGCACAATTAGTCAGGCTCTTAGACATGCATAGACTGCTCCTGCCTTCTGCTTTGCAAAATGAAAAAGACGCTTTAGGAGAGAGGCATTACAGCAAGTTCTCTTCATTCAGCACCCTGTGTAAGTGAACAGTGTGGTTTAAATCTTGTGTGAAACAAGCAGCAGGCTCTTGTCCCTGTGCTCTCTTTTTCCATCCTTTGTCCTCACTGGGTATATTTGGTTCTCTACCAAAAACAATGTTACATTAGGCCTAATTGCTACTTTCCATGGTTAAATCTTTTATTAAAGACCAGTAACTGTTACACCTGCACTGTGATCAGTATGCATCCCAATTATAACTGAAAGGCACTTCTACAGCTACCAGAAACACATAGAAGTCAATAGCCTATTCTATGCAGGTTCTTATAGCATTCACACTACTGTAGTACCTAGTGCCTTGCAGAAGTGTATAATTAAATGATGTGACAAGCATTTGTCATTTTCTTTTCAAGTGGAAAATTATGTACGCTTTTTTTTTTAGTTGATTCATCCATCTGCATTCCACATGCTTTCATGCATGTTTGTTATTGAACTCAAGGAGCCCCACATGTGAAACTGCAGCAAGATTGAACACTGTGGGAAACCTCTGGCACAATTCAATGTCATGTGTAGCATTTTGATGCCAAGTGTAGCATTCCAAGCTCTTGCCCCTGTTCCGGTCCGCGTTCCCAGACACAGGCAGAATTCCATTTATGAAATTCAGCATAACACTTCAGGAATTAAAAACAACCCAGAAGGATCTATGAAGCTATACATGATAGTACATAATAGTCAGTCACAGAAGGGATTTATTTTAAGAGGAACTGCAGTGACCACAAGGCTGATTCTACAAACCTGAGAAAAGAGTTAAGGATCAGCCATGTCAAAGGACTTTCAAACCACTCAAAAATTGTATGCCTGACTCTGCATGTCCAAGGTTTCATACCCTGGTCCCTGCAAACACTCAGGCTGGTTTCTCAGCTGGTATAAATCAGCATCTCTCTATTGTCTCCGAAGGACTTATGCTAATTTATACCACCTTAGAATTTAACCCACGGGCTCTCTACTTTTTTAGATTCAAAGCACCCTCAGAAAGTGCCAGCTCTGAGCTTTCACTCATTTTTGAATACAGAAAAATAATAGAGCAATTCTTCTATTGTAAAGAGCTCAGGAAGCCCACAACAGGTCAGAATGCTTTTAACATGCTGAATTACATTTTGAAATTTCTGAGTTCATCTTGTGAATCACATTTGCACACCTAACAGGTAACATTGTGCAATACCCTGTGGCACCTTTGAAAGGATACTGAGCCTCTCTAGTTAAAAAAAAAATCAAGCTTTAAGCTGTGTAGGTAAGCAATTCATTTTTGTGCAGACAAAACAACTGGCTAGGCACCTGACAACTGAATTTGCACATGAAAATGCACTTGGCAGTACAGATTCATATTCTTGTGCATGGAAGCTGCGGGCATGGAAAAAATGCATGTGCAAATAACTAAAACAACTCAGAGCTCTGTAGGAAAACTAGCCTGTGTGGAGGTCTGTGCTGCCATGGTTAGATTGCTTTAGTCCCTGAGCCAGCTCATTTAAAGCTAGCTGTGGTATCTGTACACAGCTCTGCAGTGTAGCCAAGCCCTCAGAGATACTCCTGCCAGCTTCAGTTTCTCTCCCCCTTCTTCCATGCTCCAGGGATAACAATATATTGCTAGCTGATGCCAGTAGTAGACTCCAATCCTAAATTCCTTCTGGCTAGAGAGAGAGGGTAAAGAAAAGGGTCTATCTATTTCACTCCTGTACATATCCATTCTTCATCCACCTGCTCCTGAGAAATTAAATGGATAAAGTGGCCCTGCTAGCTCCTCTGAATTGCCTGTAGTCAATGGGTATGAGTAACACATGTAAGAATGGCAAGGACAGCTCCTTCCTGCCTGCCTTGTACTGGTATCTAGTTGAAGTCACAATGTAGCCCATTAAAGGTTATATCCATCTCATTCACTTTTCTTAGGAAAAACACCACTGTGGGGAAATGTACTAGTTGTACCACTGTCACCAAGGAGCTGAGTCCTAGCTCCTTTGATTGAAAAGCCATTAATAGCCATCCCCTACCACTACTGTAGAATTGGAATGCAGCATTTCAAGCCCTGTGGATTAGTTGACGTCAGCTTCACAAAATACAAATCTTACATTTATCTGAGAAAATTCTTTTCTTACTTAATAAGAAAATTGAATTAAACCCATCGTCCCAGAATTCTTAAATTCAACATGCCAGACCAAGCAATGCCACACGTGGTGTTTCAAAATCCATAAACTCCTTAATTCAAACAAGTGAATTAAAGAAAAAAAATCTTTTAATGGCATGCAGAAAAAAGTCCTTATTAGCAAATGGCCTTTATTGTCTCATACCCTGATGCTCAGTTTGAGTGACATTGCTCATTGTTACACAAACCTTTCTACACAGGAGGCATCCGTCCTATTCAAAATGCAAAGGTTAGGAATGTTTGGGCAATCAAGCAATTTGAACAGATGAATATCCTTAAGTGTTTTGTAATAGATACCTGCAGAGCTTTGGAGCTAAAATAAAGCTATGATCATACAAACGAAAAAGCCATGAAGGTCTTTGACCCTTTTGCATTTTTCATTTTCCTACATTTGTATAAATAACCCAGCACACTTTGGGAGGCTGTATAAATAGTGTCCGTTTCTGTGAGCTAATGGATGAATTCACATATCTGTGCCTTACCTCATTTTAGTCTCAGACTATTAGATCAAGGTTATGAACATATCCCACAGTATGCAAACTGATTTACAAACATTAATGACCATCCTGGCCAATCTGTCCTGCAGTTTATTCCAGTTCCTTCTTCCTCCTTTGTTCACTGCACCCTTCAAGTTTCCTTCTCTTTCTCCAAATGTATATCCTAATTGTTTCCAAAAACAGTTTGACACCCCTTTCATTTCCTCAGAATTTAAGGATTTTAGAACTGGTGTCACACCTTTGTTGTTCTATTTCAATAACAGCGTTCATAGTGATCCATACCCTACACAGTAGCACCAATGGGATTATACAATCAGTATTTTTTCCCCACAATCCCTACTTTTTTGGCAGTTGTAGGTGATTTCCATTAATTCTGAGGTGAGTGTTCTAAATAATACCTGGTGTAAAGCTTTGAAAAGCTAAAAGCCATATCACCTTTTGGGTTTTATATTATTTTGCTCTATGCCCGTGGGTTTTCCTTAGACAAGATTTTCATGGGCCTACAGCATTGCTTTTTGGAAGTTTGTATAGTACTATGGTGCTGATAGCTTAAATTATGCTTTCCCTGGACAACTTTCAAGTGACTATTTTGGTCCTCAGAGCAGAAGCTAAAATACTAAGATCCAGAAGCTAATTTTTTCCAAAGTTCAGCAATATTCAGATCCTGAATTTAGATCTGACCTATTATGCTAATACAGCACATGCTTAGTGCTCTTAATTGGTTCCTGAAAAACTGAACATTAAGTAAAATGAGCGTTAAGCAAAGCCGAAAGCATTTGACAACCCAAGATGGCGACTCTAACGGTTTTTAATGAACCAAGATGGCGACCACAAGCTTTATAGTGAAACTCCTGAGCGCTAAGTGAAATCAAGTATCAATTTCAAATGAGCGTTATAGTGAAATAGCGCTAAGTGAAACAGCGTTAACCGGGGGTTGCCTCTTTACAGTCCAGATAGGAGATAAGTTTTCTAAAAGTGAATATTTTGCATTCCTTTTAGAAAAGCTCTTTACAAAGTAACAGCCTGCAAAACCAATTAAATAATGGGAAATCACATGATGGATGTTGCAGCATATTGAGTTCCTGGCTTTGGTTTGTAGCAGTTGGAAAGAACTATGCTACTCGAAAGACTTGCTAGCTCAATAGGAGGGTCTCTGAAAAAAAAATCCATTCCAATTATTTGCACACAAGACCAAAGAAACAACAACATGCATTATACCAATTGTTAAGTATAGCACAAGATTCCAAAGAAACATTGGACAATGCTGACACAAACTATCCTTTTCTCCATCAAAAGCTTAATTCTATGCTCAACGTAATAGAGTTTAAAGTTCTTGACTATAAGCATCCAACTAACAAGAAGGAGGGAGATTGGATAACTGTTTAAGTCAATCATTCCCCCACTGAATGACAAAAGTCCCACTGACTTCAATGGGAACAGGCTCAAGACCTTTCAGTCGTGTGAATTAGTAATATTAACCTTATCAACCACTAATTATTATGTGTATCTGTGTTTTAATATAATTATTCATAACAATATATTAGATAAGACAATAACTGTAATTATTCTAGCAGAAAAGTGTAACAATAAATTAGCCATAGAAAGCTGTGCATATAATTCAGATTTTTTAAATGAAAAATGCTGTGTAGTGTACTTAAGCTATTATTAATAGCATACTTGTCTATTAGTAAACAAATTAATGGTGCCATTCCTACTGCTCTCTGTATGTATTTAGATGTTTTATAAATCAGAAATAATTTGTACTTGTCCCATTATAAAGCCACCGCCTCTTTTGCACTGTTGCTGGGAAATACTGAAGTACAAGTAAATACAGCAATTATTATTTATCTAACACGGGAAGCAAATCCTCCAGTTCTCATGTAGGCAATAGCCCCTGACTCCTGCACAAAGAGTAAAAGCTTTGGCCAGCAGCTTTTACATATAATCATATTGTGTAAAGCTCTCTTCAGCAGAGGATGCCTGGGAGAGCTCCTCTGTGTACCATAAGGTTTATAGGTTCTTTGTTAGATATACCTCTAACAATAGCTTCACTAATTAAGTGCATTACACATAATTGTAAGAACATGACTATGTTCTCTTACAAAAGAACATGAAAATTGATGTTACACTAATTTTTTGCCAAAGTATCTAATGGATTTAGAAAGCGGGGTTTCCAAAGTGACAAAGTAGGTCTACACCATATCCCTAGTGCTCAAGGACTATCTCCAGTGTATTTGAGAATGGGCATGGAAGGTTCCCTCCCCACCCCCACAAGGGCAGCTTCATCACTGTGTTGGTACATATACAATGGATGCTTACAGGGTACTCAAGATGGTCCCTCACCAAGAATGATGATACAGTATACCCATACCCCTAGGTACTAACCAGCCTAAGTCTCCCAGAAAGTCAACAGGATGTTGCATGGGCAGATCTAGGATATTTAAAAAGTGGGGAGGGAGAGAGAAGTGGAGATGGTGTGGTGTATCATCACATATAACACAATGCACATTTCTATCAAGTTAAAAAGAAACTAGAAGCTTTACTAATAAGCTAGTGGCCTACAGCTATATTATATAGTTTAAGATCAGAGCTGAAGTCCATATTAAGTTATTGGAAAGTGCATTAATTTGCTATATCATATATTGTTTATAACCACAATAAACCAGGCAAAATGATCAAAATATGCCATTTTGTTAGTCCTGCAGTCATTAGAATGAAATGGACATCCCTTTTTCAGATTCATCAAATGAAGTCTAGCCTTCTTGAGCATCTTGACAGTGCATGCAATGCTTCACTGAAAGTTATTTCCATGCCTGACTTAATGTTTTTTGCTACAGTTCAAAACAGCCTGCAGGGCTGTGAACTAGGAGCTATGTTACCAGGAACATAATTGCAGAAGAAAGGTTAGCTAGATTGGTTGAATATCAAGACCATTAAAAAGCAGAGAGGGTCATTACCACCTGTGGAATGAAGAGTGTAGATGGAAATAGGTAGATTAGAATAAGCCATAAAGTCCATTGACTCCGCCACTGCTGCCTGACTAGAAATGCTGCTGCCACTGCCAGGCAGCTGTTTTAAACTTTGAGTGGACTAGCAATTAAAGCAGGGTGCAACTACACCACTGTACCCCCCACCAGATCTGCCTTTGGGATGTTGGTATGAGAAAGTACCAGTGTAGGGTGATGGTTTCTAAAGGGTCCATAGTTCAGAGTCACAAGGACTTTGGTGTCTCAACTAGGGGTTAGTTGGGAGTTCGGCACCTAAGTACGGATCTTCACTCTTTAGAACCCCACTCAGCTTCCCCTAACCCTGGTGCTGCTTCTATAGTCTTTAGATTTCTAATTTTCAGCATTAAAGATCCCTAGAAGCCTGAAGCTTTGCTCCTGAGCATGCACACAAATAGCTCAGATTTGGCCATAGTAGACAGCTCAGAGCCTGTCTCGTACCTAAGCTTATGGGATCCACAAACTAGGTGTTCTCCCACCTGTGTGGCCAGGGGGGCTCAATTTGTTACTCATTTTCAGACCACTTACCTGCAGGATCAAACTCTGCACAAGATGTAGTGACAACTGCTACTGTCCTTCAATGGCCAGCTGGAGGAGGTGGTGCCCCCTTCCCCCAGCATACACCCATACACTGTAGTACAGTGATTACACCACTCACCCAACACGTTAGAGACGCAGATTCAATTTCTGTGTCTACCTGAAGGGATTCAAATGCAAATTTCCGACCTTCCACGAGGCTGCCCTGAACCAGCAGCCTGCAGGCTAGTCAAGGGCAGTGAGGAAGGGGGTTCTTGGTAGTTTCTATCTGCATTGCTCAAGCTGTTCCATGTTGCATAAAACAATTAAGGAATCAGTGGGCCAGAAAGAGATGGAAGGAGAGTAAGTACGATTCTGCAACTTAGTGGTTAGGGCACCTATGTGGAATGGGACAGTGCTAGGAGCCAGGGGCTTTTCCAGGAGCTATTCATGTAAAAAACAAGGGATAGAGAGATATGAAAGGAAGAGTGGGGGCACCTACCTTCACGAGAGGTTCTGGGCTGCGAATCCTGAGAGGAGGGGTTGCACTCTAGGACACACCCCTGTCCTCAGTATTTCCCCATCAGCTAGCCCTCAGGGGCTCCCTGCTGCTCATCATGATCTCTTCTGGCATCTCTTGCTCAGCCTTTTGTGGCTTCCATTCCAAGCCAGTCTCCCTTCATGGTTCTTCAAATTTCCCTGGACTACTTCCTACCTATTTTCACACAATCTCTTAGCCATCCTGGCACCTCTCAGCCACATACTCCTCTGCAGTCTGGACCTCTGAGCCAATACTTCTCAGGACTCTCCATCCCCACTGCCTCAGTGTGCAATCTCTACTCCTCTCAAGCAGCTGCTCTGCTGTCTTCTCCCCAGCAAATTCCCTCCCTCACTAGGAGCTGTTCAAGTAGCACATGAAAATTGTAACCTCCTGTCAGGGGCACAACTTCCAGGGGCCATGCCCTGGGTGGCAGAAGCCATGCCAGCTGCAGTGGCAGCTGCTATTTTTGTGCCCCCTCTAAGAGGGAGCCCACTGGACTGGAACATGTCTTATAGAGACCACCCAGATGAGAAAACATTAGGACAATGTTACATTAGCCTGCCCATTCTTCATGTGACGTTCATGTCCCAAATAACAGAAGAAAGCTGTGTATTACAGAGATTAGGAACTGAGATAGACTTCAGTCTTCAAACCATAATAAAAATGCACTGCACATTTACTACTCTTATTTTCTGTAAGCTAAGACAGGCCACAAAACATCAAGGTTCAATTCTAACAGTAGTATTTGCAGCGATACACAAAGTAAGACCCACATGATTTTTAAAAAATGGTCTTCTCCCTTTTATTTTTCTTATTACATGCTGTCTCATGTGCCCTCACACGTAAGCAGATGATGTGTAGTTAAATTGGACAATTACTGAGTGAGAAGTGCATAATTAGCAAACAGTCACTGTACATGTTTGGAAATCTGTGACCCAAACACTGAGTAGATGGCTATGCTACTAAAATAAATGACTTGCTCAGCTCATTACCTGATCAGCATTTGTTTAGAGGTTCTTTGGTGCAGTATCAAAATTCTAATCAGTTCCATTTAAATTACATTTTTGAAGCACATTGTTACAAATGCTAATGTATGCCTAGAAAGGAATAGCTTTATTTCTTACCTCATGAAATGAATGCATGCTTCTACAGGGCATAGAAGATTATCAGGAGGTTCAACGACTATTGGATTTTGCATTTGCCAAAATACATCCTGAGACTGTCCTGGGCTTTAGGAGACAACAAGGACATTCAAATCCTAATGCACCAAAGCAGACAATAGAAGGGGGAGTTGTGCTAAGCACAGCATCTGTATATCAGCCAAAATTTGTCCAGCTCTAGCAAACAGGTGGAACACTGCTTCCTCCAAAAAATAAATCGTCTCAAGGAAAAGGAAATAAAGCCAGCAAATAAAGAGCAAAAAATTAATTCAAAGAATCCCTGTGCTTTTTTTTTCCCCCCTGTACTGATAGCTGGAGCTTAGAGCCTTACCTGTAACATGCGTCCCTCACTAGTCTGTGAAAACAAGGAAAGCAGCTAAAAACAAGGCCTGCAAAAGGGATTCAAACCCAGTGCCGTGTTACAACATATCCAACATTTCAGCCTCTAATCCCTCTGAACAGAACTGGGTTACTTGTTAGTTGCCCACAAAGCTATTACAAGTGTGTAACAGTATGGTCCAAATTGTACCTAGATGAGTCAAATCCTGATGGTAGAGCCTAAAGAGGGAGCTAGGAACAAGCTACCTTTCATGCAAATGACTTACTGAAAACACATACATAAGACAAAGAGCTACCCCATGATGGTTAATGTTTCCTTAGTGCCTAGTTAGTAGCATCTCTCAGTAAGGGCATATGGATTTGGGGGTTTGGGCACTGCGATTTGCCAAGAATGACACCCAGACAGTCTTAGAATTTTTCAGACTAAAAATCACTTTTATGAAATCCTTAAACTGCAGGGATGGTTCCTGTTAAAAAAAAGGAAAGAGCAGCTCTTTCATTCTGGATGCTTGTTTATGAGAAAAATGTTGCTCCCTCATGACTGCACTCGCTGCTGATGGCTTGAAGGGAAAAGGAAAGACAAGAACTTATTCATTTTTAATACAGAAGCTAATCACTGAAGGTTTAAAGAAATGTTTATGTCATGCCCAAGCCTCAGTTCTTCCATAGTCAGAGCTCAGGAAGGAGGGGAGGCGATGCTGCCTGCACACAAAGCACAGGAGTAGGCACACTCAGTGGCAAATGTCCTAATCACATTCCCCACTGTTCCTGAGGTGGCCCATCAAGTAGGACTTAAATCCCTATTTTATGTATAATCATTGAGCTGTTGGGTCAAAGGTCTCCTGGGGTATCCCACAAAGCATGCTTACTTAGCAGCAGTATGGCCACCAGTGTTCAAATGGTCCCTCTTGCTTTGTTACAAGGAAGAAAAACAGAGAAGCCATATCCATTCATGAAACCACATGAGAAACAGCTGGGGTGGAAGATCTTTCCCACGCTTGGACCTAGCTGAGGTTTAAGGACTGCTGTCTTCAGCAGCTACTATAGGCAAGATGAACAGAGGGAGCTTGCACAGTAAGGATCACAATAACAATGCTGACACCCAGTATTCAAGGTCCCTGCCATGATAACAGATACAGCCTTTTCCTTGGCAAATTTGAAACCCAAGCTGTACACCATTCACTGCTTTTAAAAATATTTTTATACCCGGCATCAGTATTTTTAGCTCCCTCTGTCATGTACAATTGCAACATGAATGGCAAAAGCTCCAGCGTCCATCTTGGATTAATGTATGTGACATTTTTTTCCTTCAGTTTTTTTTATAGTTGCTGTCAGTCACATCCACTATAAAACTTCATTTTATTCAGGACATCCTTGAAAACTCTGCCTGATGTCCCTGAAAGTTTTTTTACAAGTATTTTCATTTACTGTTATTTCTGTGTCAATTTTATTTGATTTGCATACAATTTCTCTGTCCAGTAGTTCATCAGGCAAGACTATAAAGCGATAGGAGACCAAAGACACTCCCCTCCCCCCATGCTTTGAAGTCAGGAATAAGTTTAAATATCTCAGTTAAAAAGGTCCTTTTTTCTAAATGCCGTTAAAGTTTTACTTTCTGCAGTGCTTACTCTGCTTTAATTCACAGGGTTATGAGAACTTTCATTGGCCAAAAGCTAAATGGTCAATAGTTCAGAAGATTACTGACCATCTAGGGTGGGGAATGGCACAAAACTATTTTAGGTCTCATGACCCCATCTCAGCCAAATGGATTGTCTGAGAAGCCACTGGTGCAATAAATAATGTAGTCAAATACATACACATTAAGAAAGAAAAAAAAACACTGCAACTGCATGGAAGACAAGTACTATTATGATGATCAGCTATATTTTAACCCACATATAACTCATATACATACATACATGCATGCATGTATACATACATACAGGGTCTTCGTAAAGTCCTTGTGCACTTTTAAACTTCAGTAACTTAGGTTGTCCACAAGGACTTTACGAAGACCCTGTGTGTATATGTGTGTGTACATACACACACACACACACACACACACGAGTCATACAGAAGCTTTTAAATTTACTACAAATGTAACTTGTTTGGAAATTAACACCTCAGTTCTTACACTAGATAAAGGAAGGCTGAAATTATAAGTACAAAATCCATTCTCATTTTTTACCTTACTTAGAGTTGATTGCAGGACACAGTAATACAAACAGGCATAAAGATAAAAAAAAAAAAAAAAAACACAAAGCTGGATTCATTGTAGCAGCAGTGCAATCAGCCAATAAGGACCTAGAGGGCCAAAGGGGAAGGACCACTAAGGTATTAACGTAGAAAATTACTCCAAGTGCCTTATAAAATTATCTTGAAACATGTATATGGCCCAAAGGGAAAGAAGAGGAGAAACTAATTACAGAGTGAAAAATGTAGTACTGGTTTCATGATTTGCCATGCTCTTAGACATAAATACTCATTCCTCAGGACCACAAAAGGATACACCAGCTCTTTTAGGCTTGGCCAGCACTGCCTTATTCCAGGTCATTACTCAGTTTGCAGGCTGTGCAAGTAAAAATGAGGGAGAGAAAATGGTGTATTGGTGGCAAATAGTTTATGTTTGGGAGAGAAACTAAGCTGCTGATTTTGTTAGAGCCTGGAGCTGTAACTCCAACTAACACAGTGAGTAGTTTGGTGCTCCTTCACAGTCCCAAAGAGGCATGTCAGGTATCTGAGCTTCCCAGGACTGATACAAATAGTTGAGATTCCAGCAAAATAGGTTGGAAGAAAAGGCAATGTTAAATCCTCCCTTGTCCCCAACACAAGACATGGAAGCATCCAAGAAGGGCTGGCAGGTTCCATAAGACAGGGAAGTAAATCTCCATCCATGTGGATCTGCATTTGAGATGAGTCCTAGGTTTATGGTTTGGAGTAAGGGAGATTTTTGTTCTCAGCTTTGATGCTGTCCCTGAAGCGGAAATAAGTTTCCTTTTTTTTGCATGTTCTGAGAGACAGACCCTCCACATTGGACCTAGGATAGCAGGAGAAGGACTACAAAACCTGAAAAGCAGAAGTTTGCATGGTGAGAGCTGTGCCCTTCTAATTTCTTTGTACTGCCACTGCTCTAGGCTCCCTCCTCTTGCTAAGCCAAGTGTGACTACAGTCATGCTACTGCTCCTGCAGCACGTGCTAACTTAGACCGTGAGCCAAGATCTTCCTTCTTCACTGTGCTCCTCTTTGTGACGAGGCAGCAACTCTCCTACAGGATGCTATGCTGGCAGAATCCTACTAGCTCTTTGAGTTTGCTGACATCAATTCATTTGGCATCTGCAATGCCAAGCTGTTGTCAGCGACCCTAAATCCACTTAGTTTACAAAAAAATTCTGGGATTATTAGCTTTAACACATCTTTTTAGGTTAAACCATATAAAAATGCCAACCTAGAGAGTTTCATATACATAGCTAATCCCTGGGGCTGCATATAGGAGCTCTGCAGCCCAAGACAAGCAAGCAGATGTCTCCTCTTCACCAGCCTTCAGGGACACATGTTTTATTGCTTCTGATATTTTGCTGTTCTAGACAACTGTCTGTTTTGCCTGAATGACACAGCTGATTCTTTGTGTGTACTTAATGACTTAAATATTATTTACTCACTTCCTTCAGGACTGGCTTTGTCCCAACACATGTAAAGTTGGTAGGGGAGGAAAAAGATAAAGACAACATTTTTCTGAACATCAGAGAGAAACTTGCACGAATAAGCTTCACAGCCTATGTGCTTCAGAAAGCAAGTAGCTTATCACAAACTTGGCTTTGGCACAGGGATGACAAGCCGAAGTCATCACGGTCAAACAGAGATGTACTTGAATCAGAAATTTCACATATGAGCTATATAAGATCAGTAAAATGAGAGTTTCAGCAGAAACTCTCCTCCCCCACACAGCCCTTTCTTTGTTTGCTTTAAATATGTGGCTACACCTCTGGTATGTCTTATTCCCTTATTACAAAGGACACAGAGCTTGATTGACTACTACATTACTCTATTTTTACACTACTGTAGCTGCACTGATTTCAATAGAGATACAGGAGAGTAATATATGACCTACCATAGCCATTTTTGTTATTAACTATCAGTGCTTAACAGCATGCTTGAGGCTGTATAAGCAAAGGGAATGATCATCGAAGGGAATCAATATGGTTTCAATCCTATAAATATCTCACTTGTCTTTTTGTCTTTTCAACCAAAATTCTTTAAATTACCAAATGAAAAGTAAGCACATAGCCCAGGCTTCTTTCACCTTTGAACATATCTCATAAATAACGTATGTTCAGTTTTAATCAGTCAGTCATTTCCGGAGAGTTAAGCCTTATGCTGGAGAAGCTGATGTGCTTTTAGCACTGGAGAAGTATCTAAGGTGGACTGTACTTGGTAGTTAATAAGTATGCGCTGCATACCTGAGCAGAACAATCATTAGACTCCCTGCAAGCACTTCACTATTTTTTATATAATGATCTCATTACCAGGCAGCTAGTCTAAGACTTTGATATTCTCGAATCAAAAAGTATACAAAGGGGTTTAAAATGCCAGCTCAATCAGGTGCTGTATTGATGGACAATAATTCAATAGCAAATTAGTACAAGTAGAAGAAAAAGGAAAAAAGAAAAGAAAGATTACCTTTCAATCATTTCACTGTCTCAGTTCAGCCCCTGGTTCTGGTATGAGGCAGTAGTGTAACTAGGGTGGGGTGACCAGGCAGCAACCCTGGGCACCTACTTGGAGGATATTGGGGGG
>NW_017728913.1:2163499-2207962 GCF_001723895.1 Crocodylus porosus
ACATGATCACGTTAGAGGCATCACCATAGCCAAAAGGTGCTGCTACCCCTGTGTTGCAGCATCCCCAGGTGCCCAGCTGCATTGTTATGCTTCTGGCGGGAGGTAATGCTGGATCGTGGTATATTACTTAGAGAGTAGGGTGATAAACAAATTATACCCAATTAAAAGGGGGAAATTCATCGCAAGTTCATTGATCTGATTCATGCGTCTGTTGTATCCCACAAAAAGCAGAAGCTAAAGCAAGGCAGTTTAGCCTTGAATGAAACAACTGCTAAATTACCATGGATTAGCTTCCACTTACCACAGGATAGAGTGGACACACAAAACAGTTACCACAAGTCACTGGATGTGCTGTAAGCCTCACTTCTTCCCTATAACTCAGAATAATTTACTCGTGTTCCTATTGTTATACAATGAAGTTTTAACTATACCTGTACTAAAGCAATACTTGTGTTTCATGTTAGGTGATGCTATTTTTTTTCCCATTTCCATCCATGTGTTTCACGTCTCCCACCTCTTGTATCTTCAAAGTTTTCATTTTGAGTCTCAGTCTCAATTTGAAACTCTTTTAACTACCAAGTTTACATAATTCCTTATCCAAATCATAGGAAACTAAATATTGCATGATTTCTATAAACTATATTTTTATTGGGAGTAAATTAATAAAACTGAATATAGAAAATTGCTGATATATTTATTACAGGCTATCTAATGCGTCTGTTACTCATTGACCAGGTAAATGAACTTATCCTCTCATCTGATACACTTTCTACTTTTTAGGTTCAAATACAACACCATAATCTGGCTTGCATGCATTCAAAAAGTTTTTGAACCTTCCATTAAACTTGGCCTGAGTTTTCAGATTATAACAAAAGAAGAAATTAGGCAACAACCTCATTGCTTGAGGTTTATTACAAACCTTTCTTTTGCTAAATGATTATCCCATAATCTCAATCCTTCTGTTCAGAAAACTGATAGCCAACCCACAACAGTGGAACACACCTACTGCAATACAGTGACGTGGGATAGGGACTGTGGCACCATCACTGTCCCCTTCCACAACAGACTGAGGGACTGGTCTGGCATAGGAGGGATTTTCCTATGCAAATTTCCAAAGCCTAGAAGAGCAGTTGTACTCCCCTTCTACTCTGAAATGTAATATGTCCTCACAATGAGCCAAATTCTGTTCTCAGCAACTCAGAACATGTGCCCAGTTGCTCCAGAAGATCCCAGATCGCTCAGCGTCTTCATCTTCAGTCGGGCCTTGCCTGCATAGACCTATTTTGCCATGCTCATTAAGTAAATGGCACATCTTTTTTCTGCTCTTCAGTTGAAGTGGAACAAGAAAAAGGCTCTTCTCCCTAATTTTGCGGTTTTCTACTCACATTAGAATTTTAGTCACAAACAGGAGTTAATTTATTGCAGCACTTTTTTCCACACTTTCCATTGTATGTTCCAGTTCCTGTAACAAAGATTGAAGCAAGGGTGCCCTGTGGTATGAAATAGATTCATTCTGGTGCTGTAAATTGCAATGAGAAGAAGGAAGAGAATTAATCCTGTCTTGTCATGACAATCCTCCGATTAGAATCCTGTGGTCCTCTTCGGATGTGGAAACTGCAGCATCCATCATTCTTATCCCAGCAACACCTATCAGGCTACAGATAGAAGATACATGTCCCATGCTCCCAGCACCCACTATAGCAGAAATAAAATACAACTGGCTACCGGTCAATAATCCCAAAAATATTACCTCCTCACCTAACATATTAAACAAAAGCTGATTAATCTAAAAAAGCTATTTTAGAAAGAAAGAGCATGCTGGCAACCATGATTTGTTACTATCTGATCCTATTCTATGACCTGTGTCTCAGAGTCAATGCATCCTATACAGCCATACCAACCTATTGCCACAAAGTACTTCAGTGATTTTGTTTCAGAGGGTTTAATAGAAGCTGGAGTTAACTCTTGGCCTTCAAAAATAAAGGCATCTCCTTGAGGTTTTTTTTATGGGAAGTTAGATAAAGTGGCTTGTTAGATTTATATATACGCATGTACTGGCCTATTTTACCATGCATTAAAACAGCATGTAAAAAACCATGCTATTACATTAACTCACAGTAAAATAGCCTACTGCGCATTAAGCATTACTAAAAAAAGCCTGAGCTTGTGCTGGCGTGCATTAGTGCAGCCTAATGCACATTAATTCAGTACCTCACACTGGAAGTACTAAATATAATGTGCATTAGGAAAAGTGCATTAATATAGATGGCATGCCCACTCACACACACCTATCACTGAGATATATAACTTCAAGACTCTCATGACATTAGCCCGTGCACTAGAAGAAGCACCAGGTGGGTTTATGTTAGCTAGCAGAGAGCAGCATCTGTGCTCAGAAGTGTGAGGGAGGAGAGGGGGTAGCCAGGTTGACACTTGTATATACAGGGGTCAAAAAAACCATGCAAAAGACAACAAAACAAAACAAAAAACAAAACAGAATGGTACATGCAGGGGCATCACATGGCGCTCAAAACTGGAGCCCGGCCAGCTGGAGCCATACTCTGGCTGTGAGCTAGGCTCTGAGTGGCAGGATCGCAGCTGCTGCAGTCCCAGGAGGCCCCCAAGACCCCAGGAAAGGCTGCTTGGACCAGCCCAGTGCTGGCCCCGGCCTCCCCTACCCCACCAGGGGTAATGGGCCACACACCAGAGGGTGCATGATACAGGTGTTCCCTGGGGACAACTAGCAGCAGCACCAGGTATGCTGCTGCTGGTTGTCCCCAGGGAATCAAAGGTCCATGCTCATATGGACATAGCCTAATAGCAAAAGGATTAAATGGGTCACATTCATCTGTGGGGTAAATATTTATAGTCCTAAGCAAGTGAGAATGAATCAGGCTTTTTTCAGTAACAAAACAACCAAAAAATGGTACCTCAGGAAAAACTATATACCAGGAAAGTAAAACAAGTCTTTTCAACAGCAAGCAAACTTATTTCCCTAAATCAAATTGTAGAGTTACAGAGTCTCACCGCAGCCTCTTTCTTATGTTCAATTAATCATGTACCTGCCAAAGAAAAAACATTTATTCTGTCCCCATAATTTCTTAGGTAAGGGCAGTGGGATCTTTCGATAAAAGATGAAAGTCCTACAGCATGAGATCCCAGGAAACTTAATCCAAAACTCTGCCCTTTCTGTGTGAACATCTCTAAACAAGTCTGAACAAGACTTAACAGTGACTTTCAGTTGGGATCAGAAGGACTGATACCGCTTTCAAGATATCAGTCTCATGGTGCTATGTCGGCTCAATCACGAAGAAAGAGAAACGTGCTTTTGACTATGCAAAGGTTTTTGCTGTGTATCCAGAGAACTATAGGAAGCACTCTTAGCTGACAATGATAATTCCATGTACAAGTGATATTCCAGCCTTTAATAATCCATTAATGAGGAGATGAAAGAACTTATTGTAAGAATACTAGGGCCTTACATCTTGGGCTGCACCGAGTACAAGTTCATTATTGTGGTGCTTGACTGCTTGTGGTGCTTTTGTGCCCATGTTACTGATTTAGTTATGTCCCTAGGAAATAATATTGCTTGTTCTGTCACTCAACATAACTAGATTTCAATTGCTCTTTTCTCCTCATTTTGTATTACATGGTTTTGCACTATACTAATATGATTATCTCCTCCTCGTGGCACTTGAGCAGTCTACAAGGTTTTTTAGAAGAGGGAAAAGGCTGGCTGACCTCCTACTATTTAATTATAAATTTAGTTTAAATGTGTATTAGAGGAAGTTCACCCCTCACCACTATGGCAAGTAGCCATAAATACCAGCTTTAGTGTACTTCTTGAAGCTACAAAAACTTCTACGACTACCTGTCTCCTGTATGTTATTGCCCAGTAGTTTTAGCTAGTGAAAAAACAACTGAAATCCTGTATTGAATAACAGCAGGTGATTATATCACACCATGTAATGCATCATGCCAAGTAACAAATGTGTTTTTACAGGATCTTCAGTACCATAAAAGCCATCTGTTGGCTCATGTTAAAGGATCCCACTATAATGCTGAATTTTCTTTCTTCACATGTACCAAAAATTGCCTCAAGATCTAGTTCAAGGGCTGAGCTTTAAGAAAGGACATTACTTTGCCTTTCACAAAAGATACCAGGCCAAATTCTCTCTTGCTGCTTTTTCTCTTGTACAGTTATTACCTCCTGGACACCGCAGGCATAAAAAGCTTCCATCCTGACTGTGAAGAAAGATTTCCTGTTATGGAGCAGTCAGTCACAGCGAGCATGACACAAAGTCCATGCTTGGGACAAATGGTAGCATATGAAGTTTGTCTTGCAATTCCCTAGCAACTCCCAAAAGAAACTGAATGTACAGTATTGGATTGATTTCACCTTCCCTCTCATCATCCTTATCCTGAAACAGTGATGTAGATATTTTTACTGTGGGTTAATGCATTGTTTTCTTTGACCTGAGATAGTCTACAGTGTTGGCTGCTGGCTGTGAGACCCTATGCTCAATCATAGGGAAATAGCCAATTGGCTAGAACTTGTTAAGGCAGAAAGCAAGAGGCTGAATCTAGCTCCAGTTTGGAAGCTCAGTCAAAACAGATACCTTTCTCCAGATCCCAAGGTGCTCAGTCCAGTTTAGTAACCCAGGATAAGTCTACACAGCAAAATGTCTACAGAGAGGTGTGATTACTGCACAGGGAATTAGCTATTACAAGTTAAAATAGCCATGAAGATACAATGACACAGATTTCAACAAGGGCCAACAAACAGGCCCCATACTCAGGGACCCCAGGGGGCTTGCACTGTCATTGTTAGCTCACACTGAAGCCTGCATTACCACTTTTTCACTGCTGTTTCCTGAACTAGCTGAAATACAGCTCAGTAGAGAATGCCTCCCTGTGCTACAATTGACATCTCCTCCACTAGTCAGAGGTTGTGCATTTTATGAACCATCCTGTGTTCATCTTAAAGACACAGTTCAGCTGCTGGGCTCTTCTATAACAACATTTATAATGTAGACAACGTCTTGTTTTAGGAATAAAAGAGTAAAGACAACTGCTAAGTGCAAATGCCTTAGCTTTACAGCATGTTAATTTATCTTTCTCTTGTTCCCTAATCCTCTTATCTTCATGTTTTATCTATTAAACCCAAACTTAAACATATCCTAGTTCCATTAAAAGCATCCAGCAGTGCATCTGTAGCGATCAGCAGGTCACTTGCTAATGGGTAGCATGCTCCAAGCTGCCCTTTAGACATTTTCAAGTAGTTTCTCCCATTGTTCAGGATCCTTTGTGATAATAAATGCTATTTCCAAACAGCCACCAGAAGCATTCCCTGAGTTGCTGCATTCATTAGCTCTGGTAAATGAACTGCCTTTGCAATACTGAAGCCTTCTTAAGTGAAATCCCATTTGTTAAAAGGTTAGATCTCTTAAAAGAATAAGCATTGGAGGCACAAAGTTATCTATTCACTACTACCTATTTCTTTAAATGGTATGTGACAGCAGTGTGGGGCTCTGAACATATCCTGTTTGAAAGTGTCACACTTCCACACTCTGTATAATGTTTGCATGTAATAGCCTCATATATTAAACCTGTGATTTAATTTAACTATGTGGCTGACAATTAGCAATATAATGAGCATCCAGAACTGATTTTAAGAGCTAGTTTATACCATCTTTCATTCATGCTGAGGATCACTTTATTTGTGCATGCATTGCACTACATTTGATATTTGGGCCTCCAGAGAATACATGTGACAAACAGGTTTAGGATACTCCAGAGTGTTCCTTTCCCCACCTTTCCTTGCTGTCTGCCTGACCAACACCTACAGTCATACTTTTTCAGCTTCCAATCCTATGATTTTGGCCAGAGGTGATTAACCCCCATCCCATGAGCCAGATCCAGTCCCAACAGCCTTTCATTCAGCCTTCAATTCTCCCAATGGGTCCATAGGGAGCTCCATGGGACTGTGGCTCTTCACACTAGATTTGGCATGCAGGGTGGTGCTCAGCCCGATGCCAATACATGGGAGTGAGTGGAAGCAGTATGGGTCCTGGGGGCCATCTGGCAAGTGGCAGAAGGCCCCTAGGACTCAGTCGAGCACCCAGGGCCAGAACCTAGCAAGTGGAGGCACTGCAGGGCCTCTGGAGCCAAAACCAAGCAGGTGGAGGCAGCGCAGGACCCCCAGGGCCCAATCCCAGTGCGCATGGTCTGATCCAGCGTAAAGACTAGTCCTGTGAGCCTCATCTGACCCAAGGAGCCAAAAGGTTGAGCACCACCAGCACAAAAGGTCATGCCAAATTTTTCTCCATGAAATAGATGTTCAAGATGCAGGCAGTTCAGACTCATATATTTGAAAATAACCTAGTCAATGGAAAAGTTATGACTGTTCTGATTTGACTTTTCACAGCACCCAGTACAACATCCGTTTGTGACTTTATGGAGTAGACAATCTAGTCTGCTGAAGCGTAGATGTTGTGTTCTTAACGTAAGCTGAGAACAGTCTCCTCATTATGTTTCAATAGCCCACAGCTACAAGAGAGAGAGAGCAGGCTGAGCATTCTGTGCTTTGTTAAAGTGAAAGCACAATCAACGTTGGGAACATTAGCTATGGCAGAACAGAGGATTGCTCAATAGCGTATGAAAAGAAAACCAGTCATCTGAATTGAATTTTCAACTGGGGCCCGAGAGGCCAAATTTAATCATCCACCTAAAATTATCACACACGTCAATATTCCCTCTCTTCCCTTTGCAAAGGAAAGAAACTGTTTCTCTGTTTTTGCAGTCAAGCAGGTGGCCTTGAGGCAGCTAACCAGCTGGCTGAAATCTAAATACCTTTGCCAAGACAAAAGCTAGTAACATGATTGATTATCTTCTTATTGTACTGGAAGAGGACCTTCCTGGCCAATCAGAATGCAATGGCTGATATCCAGTTATCACATAGTGATGCTGTTCTTGCAAGCTGGTACATGATGGTTTCAAAATCCCAACCTCTGATTGGCTACTGCTCCCAATATCAATTCAGTTCAGTTTGATGTGCTGAATTTACCAGGACTAAACTACCTTTGATTCTAAAACTGTCTTTGAGGATCTGAAAATATCACAGAGCATGGTCAATCAGACAGCCAATTTCAGCATTAATATGCTCGGGGAACGTATACATTGCAGTAAAAGGTACATTGCAGACTAGTTTGTATACAACTGCCCAAGCTGTCTTTAACTAAAAAGTTCAGATTCACCGTGGCAGACAGAGTATAAAACATGCCCCAAAGTTGTAAATGTCTGCATGGTTAATTTCTGAGCTCCATGTTGCCACAGCTATGCTACTAGTAATATCTACACTACCTAAATTAAAGGTGACTTGGATACATCTGTACTGTTCTGCAGTAATACCTTTGAATGCAGCACAAATATACCCTAACTTAAAAGTGTTTCATTCCCAGTTGTGCCAGCCATGACTGGCTGTATGTTTGATGGGTCATCCATGAAGGAACAGGCATCGCCATCCCTCTGCCTTCTCCTCACCCAGTGACCAGAGCCTGACTGCTATGTATACACACTAGTCTCCTGGTCAGCTTTCTTGCTGTCTCCAAAGCCTGTGGTGCATCCAGCAGGTGCAACTTTCACATGAAATTATGGGGCCTCTCTGCAACCAACCAACATTTTTGTCAGGAGAAGCACATCATAGATCATCTCTGGAGATGCCCTGTAGCACCACAATGCACCCCACCCCACCAACACCAACACAAGCAGTAGCCTATGCAGAATATGAGGAACAGACTATATAGAAAGGTTGGATTGAATGGACACAATGAAGAAGGCTCACCTATTCATGAGGTATTTCTGTCTAACATGCATATGTATATGGGCATATATAAACTAGTATCCCTGAGAATGAGGTGGGAGTAATAAACAATTTAAAGCAGTCATTTAATAACAGAATTGAATAGAACTATAGAACAGTGAACCAGAAGTAGAGCTCTGACCTGAGTTAGGCACAGAAGCATGGTATGAGGCCCCTTGAAAACCAGGACCCAACGTGGCTGCACAGATAACCTAAACCTATCACCTGCAGGACTTCCTAAGATGTGTTCATCCCTCCCCAAGAAGCCCAGGACACAAAATCAAACAATCTTAGTTCTTGGACTTGTTTTTTTTTCCAATTTCTCACTTTCGCCTACCAAGAAACAGAGGTGGAGTCATTCTGGTTTCTTCCATCTTTCCCACTGGTTTATGCATATTCCTGAAAACCTGCATCAAAACTGTACCTAGATCAGTTCAAAGCCTAGTATCCCACTCAGGTGATCAAACTGAAACTCACACCTAATGGACTTGGTAATCAACCTAGCATACACCCCTCACCATGTTCTAAGTCACTCTGCTTTGCTTTTCTTTCAGCCCCAACCACAAATGTCAAAACTCTTTTTCTCTCCTCTATCAATGGTCAAGTGGTTAGAGCAGAGGAGTACTCAATGTCCAACTCCACCATTGCTGAGTTGTGTGACCTTGAGCAAGCCCCTTAGAGCAGAATTCAGTTTCATTTAGAAGACAACCGAAGTGCAGCTAGCAACCGACCCCAGGTTACCCAATCATAGTGTAAGTGCCCCCATTATAGGAACAGGGAGATGTCTGCTATAACAGGTGCATATACATACCCCAAAACCATCTCTCTATGCCTCAGACTACCCAGGTATTAAGTGGTTAATATAAGCAGCTAGCACCCCATCTTGTGAAAATTAAAGACTTGCAAATTAATACTGCTATTTGACTGCCACATTAATTCTTATTTGTTAAAAAGTATTATGGTTGTCATTCATCTCTCCTCATCCCAGCCTAACTTAATCCTCCTGTCTGTCAGGCTAGCCACTGCTCTTGTCCACCATCCCCTTTATTCCATGCCCAGGCATCCTGGAGCTACCTAGATATGAGTAAACTGCAAAAGTGTTCTGAACATTTCTTCAGGCAGGAGCAGCTCTACAGGTTTCAGGATGCCTGACACAGGCAAAGGGCAATCATAAATTATAGGAGCATTGTCTAGACCTGAGGAGAGGTGAATCCAAGGTAAAATATACAGAAACAGCTGGGAGGAAGAAAGGGAAAGGAATTATCCTTTTTGTTTTATGTGAGATGCTCCTACTGCATTTGATAAAGAGATTTTTCTCAAGAGGCATAGGCAGCTGGACAGATGGAGGGAAATAAAGTTACTTTTCCCCACTCCTTTTTCATTTGATGCAATACAAACCTTTAATAAAAAAAAAGCATTGTTTTTCTTTGCCTTCTCTGATAGCCACCGTCTAAGTCAGTTGAGATTTCTGAAGCAGTTATACAGTGTAGACAAGGATCTCTTTCTTAAAACACATATCCCAAGAAAATTCCAATTTACCCCACAGTGGGCCTGATCCCACAAACACTAACATGCAAATCTGCTCATGTGAGTGGTTCTGCTGAGTGTGATCAATCAGACTGTTCACAAGCAGGGTTACTTTTGTGCAAGTGTTTGCAGGATTGGGCCCTATAATAGCACAAAATGTCAGGGAGCAGCAGATGAGAGATGAATTGCAAATACAGCTTCCACAGTGCACAAAATGCCTCAGGCTGATGCCTGAGAATGCCTCAAGGTCTCTAGAGACATATTCTCTCATACCAGCTCTCTCGCTGTGTCACAGAAACAATGTTTACTTCATTTTATTTTTCAGATCGAGGGAAGAAAAAGAACCAATTTCAAAAATTATTTTCAGTACAATTCTGAAAATCATGGAAGGTGTCCACTGCAACTTCCGTGTCACTTTTATATTTCAAAGGGGGCACCAGCAGGGCATGCTGGAAATAACACAGTGGACCCCAGACAAATAACACTGAAGTAATCTGTTTCTTTTTTGCATATCTCTGCAGCACAGGTCTGCTCTTTAGCTTCTGCCTGAGATCACAAGATAAGCCTGCACCCGGAGCTCGAAGACTTGTTTCTGTAAGATGCTGAGCACTGAAGTCATTGGGATTACTGAGATGTTCCGCGAGTGCTTATGTGCTTTGCTGCATTGAGACGAGTGCTTAGCTCCTTGTGAGACAGAGCTTCTAGTAAGCAGGAAGTAGAATGCTAGGCTTCTCTCTCTCTCTCATTATAGATCTGCAGTACATATTATACTATAGGAGATAAACTTAAGTAAACAGAGCAGAGAATCAAAAATAAGCTTCTGGGAAAGTTTTAATATTTTCCTTACATTTTTGTGCATGTATTTCATGTGTTAAGCAAGTAACCATACTGGAAGCAGAAGGACTTAGCTTGACACAGACCTGAGTTTAAGATACAGAGTTTAAAATCTTCCATGCTCAGCCTGGGATTTTCTGCTGTCCCATTCTGAAAGAGCCACATCTATGGAGAGTCTCAAGTAAATTAAACCCTGTGCTTCAATTCTGTGCACAAGGGCACGTGAAGTGTGTGAAATAACTTATATCCAAATGTTGTAGCCTCTTCAGAGGTTAAAGCAGAATCTGTCAAATTAATTTCACTAACTGTAAATTTGGGGCAGATACTATTGCAACTATTAGGCACTTGAGCAGACTGGACTAGGAATACCCTTAAGTCACTGAAAAACAGTTAATACAGAAAGTGGATGTATCCTCCTCTTTCCCCATCCCTGTTGCTTTCTGTAAGTCAGTCTTCAGGTTAAAATGACCACCAGTTACAAGTGTGGGTGTGTAGGGTTCTACAAAAGTAGCTTTTGTAGGGATTCAAACAAGGTGAAATAAACATCACAGTAAGGCACTTAAATGAGCAGAGGATATGGCCCTAAATGTTGATATAAATTGGATGGAAAGAACTTGTTTCTATATTGTGGAGCACTGTGAAAAATATTTATAATGAAACTATAAAATGTTGATATTGCACACAGAATTTAACCAAAGAAATGCAGAGTAAGAAAAGGATCTTTTTGGACACCTGTTTCACTCCTAGATGTCCATCTGTCTGTCTATACATATCCCCCTCCCCTGCCTTTTTTTAAGAAGTCTCAATTTGGTGGAAATTTTGAAATTCAAAATGTATTTCGATTAGAGATTAGGTTTCACATTGGAACAAACAAAAATTGGAATATTCACAGTCCTGTTGTGAAACCTACCACCTCAAGAATATTTAAATTTATAGCACACTTTCTGGATTCCTAATAACCTTGCACATAATTATTGAAACAACAATCGTTGTATTTTACAGAAATAAAAAATTTCTGTAAAGCTCTATTTGCCACTAAATCTGCACAACTTGGGACTGTCATGAACCATTTCTTTGTGGGCACAGAAGCTGTCATGTCAAATGTTTCATGTTCTGCATGTATATAATGTATGTATCAACAGTGCAGGCATCATGTATACATAAATTTGAAATCGGTTAAATATAAATCCAAAGTGACACCAAAATGTGAGGATAATGTAATTCTTTCACAATCTGATAACACTTTATGACAGGTACCCCAGGGAGCCTGAAGCATTTTACAGTGAGCTTGTGCCCGACACACTCCCACACACAAGGAGGAACACCCTGACAAATTACACAATGAACTTCTATAAAGTATCCATTTTCAACCAACTTCTGCTACAAGAAGTCAAAGCCCAGACCAAATTTGGGTCTTGCCTTGCATGCTCTCTTCCATTTCAGTTCCAGCACCTAGAAAAGGCTTTCTTCTAAAGTATCTTGAAGAGAAGGTAAGGGAATGAAATTGTTTACCAGAACATCACAATTGATATGGGGACAAATTGCATGTCAGTCTCAGAAAGGTGCTAAAGCTTCTGTCAATCAAATTCAAGATACAGATAAGTAATGCTATACAGCACCTTTTGGCCTGCAGGCAGTGAGAGTAGGTGTTGTCCACAGAGTGCAGCATCACCAATTACAGAGAAGGGTATAATATGTGCTAGAAATATAAAACAGGAAGAACATTTAGAAGCAAATTTCCTTCAGGCTGTATGAAATACTGAACCAATGTTGGGGCTCAAGAAAAACTGGGAGCTGAAATTACATTAACAAAGATGAAAGGGCGAGGAGGTGGCATGTAGAGAGGGAAGAAAAAACAGTAGTGACATATAGGTTTTAATTTTATCTAGAGAAGGGAAAGAAGATGAGAAAGCAGAAAGGCAATATAAGTGTCATTGGCAAATGTAGCTATATCCATTCATCTAAGTTATAGAGCTCTGCAGGTACAATTGAAAGTAGTATCTGGTTCTAGATTCTTAGCATTTCCTCTGGAGATGGTCAAATGCCAGACTAGTAATGTCAACTTGATTCCAAAGTCGACAGTTCTGGGACCTCTGCACCAGCAAATCTATTTCTGTCCAGCTCGTTCATCAGCAGGCACAGTGAGCTTAAAAATGGTGCCTGAGAAGGTATTAGGGAAAGCATATCATAACCAGGAAAAACAAGAGATTTCCACAGACACATCAGTCTTGAAGCTTCACCCAACATTCAATCCCAACATGTTTATATTTTGAAGAGTCATTTTCCTCATTAGATGTCATTTTCATATTCACTGACAAGGGTCAAAGAACTACAAGAGAGGCCTTACCCCCACCTTCTCAGAAACTGAAAGATTAAATTGCATAAGATATGCAGCAACTTTTTTTAACCAAACCAACACTTTGCCCTCTCCAAAGGGCAAAGGAAGGTGTAAATCCCATTCAACTTCACTGGGCTCCCTCTCAGCCAGGGAGGACCAGGATCCAAAATCCAGATTGTAGCAGTCTCAGCACATCTACTTCCTAAATGGTCTCTAACACAAACACATGCAGAGATGACTTAGTATTTGTACCCTCCTCCTAAATCACTCTTTATCCAAGAAAATAAAAGTAGTTCAAACTGGATGATTTTTGTTTAAACAGGATCATATGAAATTTCTTCATGATAAAATGGTCCTGTATTATTACTCGATGGATAAAATGATATAAGCACAACTGTCTATTACCTGGAACCAATCTGCTCACAGAGATTTAGCAGATACCCTACTGGAATCAAAGTAATTCTGTCTTGCCCTTCATACAACCCCAACTTAAGATATCAAAAAAAAAAAAAAAAGAGGGAGAGAGAGAGAGAGAGAGAGAGAGAGAGAGAGAGAGAAAAGAAAGAAATAAAAAGCACATGTCTCCATGTCAAATCTGAATGGATACATCTACACATGCACTTTAATACACATTAGGCTATTTTAATGTGTATTGAAGTGTCAAAAAACCCATGTGCTTTTGCTAACACACATTAAAATAGGCAGATGCACCATTTTGTAGTACCTTCTAATGGAGGCCATCTATACACATGCTCTGTGGGTGGGGGAGGTGCTTTAATTAGAGTGGCTCCGAGAGCCACTCTAATTAAAGCACCCAGAGCATCTCATGTATCAGCATCCCCATGCTTCAAAATGGCAGCGGGGTGCTTTATCTCTAGTTCATTTGTCGAGCTTTAGATAAAGTGCTCCAGCTGCTATTTTGAAGTGCAGGGACCCTGATACACAAAATACGGACACTGGCTGGAGTATGGCAATTACTACGCTCCAGCAGTCTCAGTTAATCAAGTCTACTCCAATGAACTGTAATTACATTGCATCAGAGCAGCCTCCATGTTCCTGTATAGACACCCAGAGGTACTAAATTTAACGCACATTAGCAAAAGTACATTAATGAACACGTACATGTGCCCACTGGGTGTGTCTACACGTTCATTAATGCACCGTGGTTATTGCACATTAAGTTTAGTAGTCACATAATCAAGTAAGTACTAAACCAATGCACAACAACTGGCAGTGCAGAGTAGCACTGGCACGTTTTTACAGACACTAACTGTTCAATAGCCGAACACCAGTGTTGTTAGGCTACTGTACAGTTAGCATCTTGTGTAGACATGCCCACTGTTATAAAATTTCTACTACTGATGCCACAGCCTTTTTCCCTCCCCCTCCTGCTGAAGATGACAAACCAAAAAGAGGACACACAAGAATGATTTCAATAAGAAAGGTCAAAGTTTTACCAAACCAATGGCCCAGTGGTCTGGTGGAGAAACAACATTCTCTCTTAGACCCTTCTACACATGCACAGGTACAACTAAGCTCCAAGGGTGGACCACCCAAACAAGCATCTTCTCCAGGCAAAAGTGCATGCCCTGAGCTAATACTGTAGTATAGAGTGATGGTACCTCCAACGGGAAATTTATCCTGGTAGCCCTGCCTTTTCTTTCAGCCCAAGCTCTGCAACAAATATGCTACCAGCTGTATTATTTAAACCAGCGATCAACTGAAATAGCCCTATAGTCATCTGGTCTGCAATAAAATATTGAGCTGCCTCAGGGGAATCATCAGCATAAACGTTGAAATCACCGAGTACTATCAGCCTCAGATCCCCCTTTCCAACAAAACATCAATAGTTCAGACAGCAATTCCCCTTTGAAAACAAATAATCTGCATACTATTTCACTTGAGACTTCTGGACAGAACCAAGACGATAACTGCCAAGTTAATACAGGAAAGGAAAATCTCTTGGTATTTCCAGCCTGACCAAAAGCAGAAGCTATGAGCAATCCCATGATACATCCTCCTGCCCCAGGGAGATTTCTGTTTCTGACTTTTCAGATACAAGTTTGGAGAAAGATCAAAACTTCTGGATGTTTATCCAGACCAAAACTTTCAGATTTTTCTCCTCAGATTTGCTTATTAATATTCATGCAGACAGTGACTAATTTTCATCTAACCCTCCACCCATTTTATCAGCAGCGAATCAAAGAACTCTCCTATCATAGCTCAAAAAGAATTCCAAATTATAAATAAAACTTTTAGAAAGCCTATTTTCTGCAAATTGCATTTAACATTCAGGGTTTCGCACCACTCATTAATAAGAGGGCAAAAGGATACATCAGCAATAGCTTTTAACCTATTTTTATTACTGTTGCTAAGAAGAGTAAGCTATGTGTTATACCAAGAACAAACTGAAATGTGGGTGTATTATAGGTATAGCCTTGCTTTTATCTCCATCATCAACATCAGTAATTCATTTCATGTTATACCAACATCATCAAGGGAGAACACAGCATTAGAGAGTAGCAAAGAAGAAAAAATCTGTTGCAACTCCTGACTTTTTTTTTTAATATCCAATTTCCCATTTAGTACCTGTAGAAAATGACCAAAAAAAAAAAAAAGGAAAAATAAAGTTTCAGTTTCCTCCTTAAGGCAGGTTCTTTGCAAAGTCTTTTCTCCAACCCGACCATTCAGTTGCAATGGAACATTACAAAAATTATATTCGTGCTGATCATTTTTAGGCAAAAGAATAACCCTCTCTAACCAGCCTGTCGTGATCATGGCTTATGTGTTTTCACTCCCTCATGCTCTCAGTCCTGCAATTCCCTGCAAACATCACACAGATGTCATGGTCAGTGCACACTAAAGGCTTAGCTTGTCCTTTTCTCAGAAAGGAAATTTAACATTGGGAACATGCTAAGATGTAAAGAAGAAAAATACGCCTCCTGTTGAAAGTGAAACTTTATATCTTGTGGGTTAAAAAAAAATACAACATATAGTCTGTTGGATGTATTACGAACCTGTTATTGCATGTGGGATTTATGATCAAGGTCTCTCTCTTCTACAAAGATCCCCAAACAACAAACAGCCAGTTACACAAATCCTTTTAGAAAGTGCTTTTACAAAAGACTTTTCTGCCATCTAGTGGCAATTCTTTGTAAAGCTGTCAAAGTTTTTTTTTCTCCTGTGCTGTCTGGAGAAGGAGTCAGGCTGACAGTGACAACAGCCCATAACACATTCACTGTGTTCAGCATCTTTCTTTTGTACCATGCCAGAAGAAGGATATATACAAATCACAGAAGAGTTCTGTATTCACAACAGATTGCCAGTGTGCTGGCAAGGGTCTGAAAGGAGCAGGCTGTAAACCAAATCTTTTAAGTGTTTTTCCCCATAGTCACGGACTTATTGGTATCACCTTAAAACACACAAATAATGGTCAAATTGTGTTCTCCATTAAAATCACATTAAGTTGAAGATGCACAAGTGAAAGTGAGGGAAATAACTGGTCCAAAAAGCAAAACAATCATATGTAAAATGAGGTGGCATGAGGAGTTGAAAGGGTCTGATTTAACCTCAGGGTGAACAAACTGTTACCTGAAAGAAGACATTCAAGGTTAATTCACAGGTATTAAATAAGCAAATATTGGCTGTGTATGTGATGCTTTGTCTTCAGCAAGCCTGCTTTTAAAATTGCTGAAACAAATGCTAAGTTTGTAATCCACACAGTAACAGCAATTTCTACTTGTCAGCTCCCTTCTAAGCATCCTAATGCACCAGAGCTAGGTTTAAGACATTCCTGTGAGATGGAATAGTGTCATGGTCTACATTTTACAGGTAAGGAGACTGAGGCAAAGTGAAGTGACCTGCCTAAAGGCATTTGGGACACAGCAGGGCCAAAAGTCAAATATACCATGCTGCTGTGCACAAGCTCCCCTGGCCCACCAACTGAAAGCAGTAGAGATATGTTTACACAATGCCACGAGTGGGCTAATCAGTGTGGCTGAGTAATAAGGCCAAGTAACCCACCCCCAGCACCACAAAGATGTGGCTACATGGCTTTGAGTTAGCAAAGTAGCACATATAAAGAAGCACGGTATTTGAGGACATTCTTGCCACGCACAGGAAGTTTGCAGATATGGCATGCTGATCTAAGCCTTTCCCTGGCAATATTCAGATGTGCAAAAAATAAATCCATATTTTTGCCTACCAACATCTGGCCTCCTGTAAAAGTATGTACCTTAAAATCTGAGCGTCTATGTCACTTGTGGCCATATGCAGGTGCAAATAATTTATACCACAACTTCCTAAAAAATGCATTGTGATTATGGCAAAGAAACTGAAAATGGAAAAGGAAAATGAAGTATTTTAGGCCAGTAGCATAACAATAGATGGGTGACTGGGGCAAAGCCCTGGGCGCTACCTAAGAGGGTAAGGGCACTGGAATGCAGTGAAGGAGAGCCTCATGCTCCCATGCCCATTTCAACCCACCCCGGACTCTGCATCTTCCCTTCAGTGGCTCCAACTCCAGCAGCAGGGAGAGCACTGCCTGGTGGTGGCAGTGTACTGGGCCCTGAGCCATGGTGCAAGGGCTTCACTGCTGCAGGAGGATATGTTACCTCTGTTTTTGCTGCCGCAAACTGGCGTTTCAATGGCCGCTCAACATTTGTCAGCAGTGTAATAAAGGAGATGACATCTCTTCCAGCGGCAGCAAATTTCTGGGCGTTTCTCGTGCACCATGCACCGGCAGAAGTTCAGTGCAAATAACCCACTTTCAAAATGGATGAAACCAGTTTAAGATAAACCTGGATGGATATGGTATCAGACTTTCCTGATTTAGGTTCCATGGGTTTATTTAACTTCTGTCCCAGATCCCCTCAGATTGAAGTTAACTCACAATCCTCCAGAATCCCAGGATGCTTTGCACCTGCCCCACAAGACCCCCTTTCCCTCCCCCAGGGTCGGTGGGTTAGCCTCCACCCAAGCTGTCTGTTCAGGCAGAGGAGGAAGGCATGCTCTAGTGCTGTGCTGGCTTCTGGCCTGGGCCACTGCTGGCATGTGGCTACATTTCTAGAATCAAAAATAATTGTCTGTTCACTTGGTTATTGGCTGAATCTACACAATTTAGACTAACCTGTGAAGTTAGAAAGGATTCAACCTAGGGCTTTTAAACTTCTGTACTTAGTATAGGAATCCACAAAAAATATTCACTGTGGCCCTTCTTGTACATGGCAGCCACAAACCAGCAAATAACAAACCCGAGAAATTATTACATGCCACAGGAAAAGACCGTGATAGACAAGAGATCCATTTATGTGCCCCCACAGCTCCATGGTAAATCTGCAGACAGCCAGTGAATATACACAAGAAAATGTAAATTTGCAGCACAAGAGATGAATATGAATAAGTGTGGATATAAACACTGACCTGAACTGGCTATGAACCTAGGTATGTGCTACTGGATACAAACAGAACTGCCTTGAGTTGCCTCATTGATTAATGTACTGGAAGGTCTAGCATAACTTTCAAGGACAACCTGCTCCATGATCAACTGGCTGAATTTTCCTGAAATCTTTAATATACTGTAAAATACAAAGGATAATAAATGATGTCTCTAAATTTCTAGTACATAGTACAAATTGGAGCAGGATGGAGATACATCCCGAGTGATCCAAGACAAATGCACTGGGATGACAGAAGTGTCAGTGAGCTACTCTGCTGCAAACCCCAATGGGGTAAAAAGAGTATTTACAGCCTGAAAAAAAACAAGAGGGAAAGAGAGACTTCCAAGTCTTGGTCTTGAAGAAATATAATCCTGCTCACCAGGCTGTTCTGTTTTTCCTTCAAAATAGATAAAGAAATAAATCACAGTACATTTTTCTCAGCTCCATGTTTTTAATATATTATAGCTGTAGAGAGATCTGTCCATTCAATTGTCTAGTTGTTACAACTGTTTATGAAGTCTTTGAGATCCCCTCTTCCTCCTCCCCCTGCCACCTCCCATGCCTACTCTAAAGTATCACATATGAGAAGTAAGAGTTGGCTGCATCCATTTAAATAATTGTAATGATTCAGGAGGAAATTATATCTATAAATCTACCTTAAGGTAGCTGAGCAAGTCTTTCCCCCTATATTTTCCCAATTGCCATTTCAGTCAGAAGGATCATCTTTGCTCCCCATCTCAACATTCAAATGGACTGGACTGGAAATGGGGTGATTTCATTTCATGGAGCCTCTCTCTGGAATATGCTGTACCTAAATGGTTCCACCCAGATCCAGCTTTTAGCTGCGTTCAAGACTCAGCAGAAGGCATTTTTGCTTAAAGTGTATAAACTAGCCATTGAGCCTTCCTTAGTCACTAGGAGCATTTATATACATGCTCTGGGATGGGGGGCAGGGGGGAGGAAGGGGGGGCAGTGCTTTAATTAGAGCAGCTCTGAGTTCTGCTCTAATTAAAGTGCCCAGAGCATCACATGCATCAGCAACCCTGTGCTGAAAAATGGCAGCAGGGGCACTTAACTAAACCTCATCAAATAAGCTTTAAAGTACCTCTACCACCATTTTTCAGCCTGGAGATGCTGATACACATGACACTGGAGTCTGCTAGAGTGTGGGAATTACCACACTCCAGCAGACTTGATTAATCAACTCTGCTCCAACATGCTTTAATTACACGGCATCAAGGAGCACGGCATATAGGCACCCTAACTCTTCCACATCCTTAGCACTGTCACGTTGCTAGATCTCAATTCTCCATAAGTGGGCTCTTCTGTATTTAAGAGCATTGTTTCAAGAAAAACTAGGAAAACTTTGCAAAAGAATGTGTCTCCTGAGAAGAGTGGGAAAAATAAATTCTGGTTTAGAATTATAATCTTTGGTTACAGGGCTTTTCAGACCTTTTTATCCTGTCAGAAATTCAGCTACTCGGATGCATCTCAGAATCCTCTGTGATGATTCTTCCAGTGCTTCAAAAGACCTACTGGGAGATGATATAAACAATGGGCTTTGTGCTATTTTAACATCTGAAGAGATCAGTCATGATGATGGCAAAGCCCATTTCACTGCAACAGGGAATGAAAGCCAAGCTTTCCATCCTTCCTCCCACTTCTTTCACCCCTACTTTGGTGAGGTCTGATTAATCCGTTTGGGGCAACACAATCCAGAGGTTGAAAAGCCTTCTCTTACTGCTCTAATGCTAATTTTAAAGATTTTATCACCTTTTGGAAAAAACCTGGGTTTTAAACAGGATCATTTCTGATATTCCACACACCCAAAATGATCTCTGCAAAAGGAATAGCCCAGTAGATCCTTCATCTGGCCCAGTGTAGTCAGCACTCTACTTTGCATGGAATTATAGTTTGTACACATGAGCTATTAAGAGCTCTTATCAATCCCATGGGACACTAGAGTATTAGCCCCTTTCTCCTGTTACTGAGCAGTTACTATTGGGAACGCCTCTTGCAGACTGCCGTTCATCAATAGGAGTAAGCCTGTTATTTCCACTTTTCCCTAACATACTGCAGGGGCTGCCTTTTCCCTTTCTCTCGACAAAAGTTATCCATTTTGCCAGGTGCCAGGACCCTACTTGGTTTGAAGCCTGAAATCATAGCTCAGCATCCATTTTTGACATTCCCTGCATACCTAGACACCATCCTTCACCCAACAAAGCCTGCATTTTCAAAGTTCATTCTCACATTTGCATAGGTTAAAAGAAGGTTTTATAATCCTAGAAAGAGATACTGCAAGTCCTCAGACCACAGATGGAAAACTGAAAAGAACAGCTCTCTTTCCATTGTTAAAATGTATAAGCACATTTGGGTGGAGGGAGCGAAGACAAAAGAGGGAAGGCAGAGATGCATTCCAAGGCTCCCTGAACTATCAAGTAGGATGTATGCTTCACTAACTAGTCACATGGCACTTTTCACTTTTCCAAGCAAAGATGCTTTTAAAGCCTCCGTATCTGTCAGTCACTGCTAATTCATGCACCCAAATGTGACACTGAATCTAGTGTCTTTCTGCCCATCTGCTTCTACGGTACCAGTGATAACTCCATCACCTAGACACACTTCAATAACAACCCTCCTCATTGCCCTACCTAGCAAAATGAGTGTGTTGCTACTGCAGGCTTTAAACAAATAACTTGGAGAAAAAGCATACTGCAGCATTTCCTCCGTTCTGATGTCCTTGACTGAAAGTTGAGATTCAGTTGCAGTTCTTTCAAAGCACACTGTATTTGATGAAGGACATCAGTGGCTGAAAATCCTCTCATCAAAGAGGCATTGACTTTTTAATTTCACAAATGTGACTCTTTTCCATGAGGAATACAGAGAATTCATTAGTAATCACACTTTGGAGACTTTGTCCACCTGCGTGTTCCTTTCCTCTAGCTATTGTATAATTACGTAATCATTTCTTATCAGATACGCTTTTTCCTTTAGTTTCTATATGATTTGTGCCAGTGGCTTTATTTTCTGATACTTCCCATGAAAAGAGAGAAGCCCTAAAACACTTGTTCCCAAGACCTAGGTTGTTTTGTTTTTCTGCTTTAAAAAAAAAGAGAGAGAAAGAAAGAAAAACATTGGGACACATGTAGAGAGAAATGATAACCTACCCCTGGAATCACAGAAAGCAGCATTTGGCAAAATGTTACAACCAGCCAGTGACAAATACACAACTACTGGTGTGAAAAGTAACAGAACCCTCCAGCAGTAGCATTTCTCTCTTTGTTGTTCTCTCTCTCCCTCTTTTAAATTCCTCATTGACATTTTGTTATTAGTCCCCCACAGTAAACAATAGGTTGCAAATTCTGACAAAATATACTGCTCAAATGATTATTCATCCCTTCCTGAGATTGCTCTGTGAGCTAAGGACTACATGTTCTGCATTCTGTGACTAAGATACAGTCCCATGTGTTTTCCCAGTTCAATCAAGTGTGTGAAGAACTGTCACAATAGTCCTTGATGCCAAGAAAATAAAATTTAGGGTAGAATGGTAAACCTGAGTTGCATTTTAATGGATTTTCATTTGCACCCATTTTCCCTTTCTTTCTGTTTTATTCTTTTTTTAAACCTTTATCGACAATCTATTAAAGCCTTACCATCCCACTCAACAGCAAAAGAAAAGGAAGTTGTTGTTTCACCTATCTGGATAATTGTTACTGAAATGTTGTCAAATTCTTAGAAGCAGCTATATATCTTTCATGTCAGAGCACAGGGACTGAGACAAAAAACCATTTCCAGGTTTTTTTAGATTTTTTTTTCTTCTTTCAAGAAGATGTAAAAAGAACAAGCAAGTCAAAATGATAAATTATGACAGGGAAAATATCAACATTTGAATTGCTTGATAATAGCGAGAGCATAAGGAGTAAGAGAGGATTATATCGGCATCAAAAACAAGAATAGCACTGAAAGTTATTTAAAACTGATAAAAACCCTCTAGGATCTGCAATCCCAGAGTTGTTTCCCTTTGGAAAAGCAGTTTTCAGAAGCTCCAATTAACCTTAATTGAATTCTGCCTTAGCAATATCTAGAATTTTAATTGACCAGGAAGGTGATCATAAATCTCTGTTCAAAATACAGCTTGGCCATTAGCAAATCCCACAATGGCAAAGCAAAGTGTCGTGGAGAAGGACTTAGCTATTCTGCAGGTAAGGGCAGCTTTTAGATCATAAACATTCAGAAGGGAAAATCCCCAGTCATAAGAGCCAGCCCTGTGGGTCCTCACTGTTCTTCAGGGTTGCTAATCTCTGAATAAGAACCAGTGCCTCCTACAAACTACATATTTGTGTGCAAACCATCCACAGCCTTCTTAAAGAAAGCTTATTTCATCTTTGCTTGCTCTCCTTTGTTCTTGCAGTTGGCTCTAGTTCTGATGTCTGATTCACTTATTAGTCTCCAGCTCCTACTTGTTAATGTGATCTCTCTTGTTTCTCTTTTACTGGCCTCTCTGCTTACTTTAAAAAAAATCCAATTTATTTATTGCATATTTTGCTTTTCTACTTTAACCTTCTTAGACAAGATATTTTCAGTTTTCCTTATAGTCAATTATTCAGTTACAACAGGGTCTTCAAAGGAATCTACAATCCATGTAAATACAGTAAACTCACCATACTTCTAAGTGGTGTCTTTGAGCACACTGTTCTGCTCTGAGCAAAATGCTTCCAAAACCAGAAGCAGGGTGGTCAATGCTGCATATTACTTCAGGTAGGATAATTAGTACTGCTAAGTGACAGCATCAATTAGCCCACCCAGTGCTAATTAGCCTGTTGGCAACATTAGGCAAATGCAAGTATACCACTTTCAGCTTAGGAAGTAGTCTGTCCAAAGGAGGGCGGCATGCCCGAGGATATCACTCCAGACTACAGCATGGTAAGTTTATTGTATATACGTAGTCAAAAGGAATTGGGTATCTAAATACTCCTGAATTTCAGTGGGATGTAGTGCCTAATTCTCTTGGAGGTCTTTGATAACCTTGGCCTCAATTATCCTTTGTTAATGTAAGCATTTGGCCTTGAAGGCCTGTCACAATTTTATGATCTCCAAATTACCCCAAAGTGTTTTCTAGATGTGGTGGGTGCATACCACACATTTATTATGATGAACAGTATATTTTTAATACAAAACTGAGATTATCTACACAGTGTAGTAGAAGCTTAGGCTATGTTCCCATCATAGACTGCTTGCTGCCAGCAGTGTTAGTCAGTATGCTAAGAGGTATAACCCCCAATGGACCTGGCCCCTCACAGACAGGGCCATACCAGCAAAATCCTTTAATGCAGTTATGCTAGCAAAACTGCCCTTTTCTGGTATAGTTTGTTTCAATCTTGGGGGAGATTTTGTTATATTAGTTCCATGTGCAGCTTAGCTTCTAGTGCTATGTTTAAGCTCTTTGCTAATCTAAGCCATTGGTATAGCTACAGTGTAAAGCACTCCTAGTGTAGACCCAGGCTATGTAAGCTAACCTGGGAGTTTTGTTGGAGTGTGAATCAGGTAAGAATTGGAAAGGGCTTTGTATGGATTTTCATTTGAAGAGTTACTTTGTAAGTCGTAAGGTCCCTGATTGTCAAAGTCTGTGACAGGACAAGTATTAATCTTCTCAATACCCCTGTCAAGGTAGCAATGATTATCATCAACCCCATTTTACGGATTGATAAACTGTGGCAAAGAAGAATATCCAACTTGATGACTAATCAAGATGCTTAAATGCACATTCAGGCAAGTGCAACATGCTAAGCACCTGCAGTTCCTTGAGATCAGTGGGTTTTATAGGTTCTCAGCTCCTCTGAAAGCTAAGCTACTCATTTAGTACCTGACATTAGACATTGGGCTAAAATATGGACCTTACTGACATGCTTACAGACCAGGTGAAGCACAAGTAGCAGTGCTGGGGTGGACTTCTCTACTGCAGGATGCAAATCCTGATGTATTTTAATAGAAACATCTACAACAAAAGGCATCCCTGGATTCCAGTCCTATTCAGTCTAAGTGTCCCCTGTCTCTCTTGAGTCTCTTCCCTTCCTACCTTCTCAGAATAGGAACAGTGGGAGCAGCTACCTGCTACTATTTGTGAACCATAGATTGGATTTTGACTGGAAGGACTGATTAAGAATTGTGAATTAAAGTAATTTTGCTGACTCTGCAACTGTAGGGGAGGAAGCACACCTGAGTGACAGTGCTAGAAAACATAGGAAACTGAAGTAAGCTTACAAGAGACTCTATTGAGCAAAGAGGCCAGTAAAAATGAATGCAATTATGATCATATTAAGAATTTTAACAGAATGGAGCTAGAGGCTAAGAGAATCAGACCCAGACATAAAGCTAGCTGTAGGAACAAAGGAGAGCAAGCAAGAGAGAAAGGGAGTTCAGTACGTGAGTAAAGTTCTTCCCCATCTCCGTGAAATGAAGGAAAAGGAGTCAGCCAGTGAGTGCGAAGCAAGCTGGAATTACAGGAGAGTGATGATGAAAATAATGCAAGCCGAATGGACCAGAACAAAGCTGCTTAGGAAGTAAATTAAGCAACAACGGCCACATTCCACTCCACATATTAGGTACGTAAGTGAATTTAGGTGCCTAAAAGTGAAGTTACACATTACACTTAGACAACACTAAGGGCACTTAAAATGTTAGTGTCCAATTAAAAGCTCGTTAACTCATGCTAAGTGCCCTCTGAGCATCTCAAAGTTGCATCACTTCAGACAAGGGCTGAGCCGTGCTACCTAGCTCATGTTAGGGTAACTTCAGTATCCTCCATTGAGATGAAATGAGCCATTTGCAGTCCTCCAGCATCCCAGAATGTACTGCTCTCAGCCTCCCCTACCCAAGTATGGACAGAGTCCTAGTGTTCTGGCTCCTAGCCGCTCTCCTGCTTGCCAGCCCTCTAGTGGCAAGTCAAAGCTATTCAGGCAAGAAACAATACTAAACTTTAGGCTAGGGACAGAAATTACACACAAACCAGTATAAGTGATCAGAAACCAATTCAAGTCTGTAACACAACAGAAAGTCAGTGCACACAAACTGCTTTCAAAATAGCCAAACCGGTTTAAGATAAACCTGGATAGATGTAGTATCAGATTTTTATGATTTAAGTTAAATCCGTTTATTGAACTTCTGTCCCAGATCCCCTCCAGATTCAAATTAACTCTCAGTCCCCAAGAATCCCAGGATGTTTTGCACCTCCTCTGCAAACCCACCCTGACAATGTAGGTGGGCTAGCCTTGGCCCAACCTGTATGCTCTAACAGAGCAGGCAGACGTGCTCTAGCATAACCTGGCTTCTGGCCTGGGCCACTGCAGCATGTGGTGGTATTTCCAGAATCAAAAGTGAATATTTGTTCACTTGCTTATCACTTCAATCTGTGCATCTTAGACTAAAATTGAATCGATTCAGCCTCTGGCTTTTTGACTATCCGTCCTTAGATGTCACGTGCAATTGTTCATGCACATTCGAATTTAACACTGCTTAACATTCCACAGATTTAGTATGGTCTAAGTGTAATATGTAACTTCACCCTGGGTATGATCTTTTTACACTTTGTTCTCAATTCTCAGAAACCATTAATACACAAGTTTGGCAGATCCTCCTCCTCTTCCTCCTCGCTGCTTTTTGTGACTCAGTCTTCAGGGTCATATGGTGGTATATTATAGAAGTGGATGCATTAATAAATTTTCAGGCAGGCAAGCAGGCTGGAATATAATTATATGTAGGTGCCTAACTCCATATAGATGCCCAATAGGTGGAATAAGATCTGCCTTAATTATACACATATAATGCAAGTAATAAAAGCTTCTCAAACCCAATGTCAGTTTCCCTAAGCCAGCAGTGTTAAACTGGCCAACAAGTGAGGCACAAATGTGATTTTAACAGTAGTGTTCAACTTTTTCCATTCTGTGACCTCATGTAACAACAGAACAATGTTTTGGGACTTCATAACACATTGCCATAAGGGAATCGTTGCAGCCACCTAGACTTCTGAACAGGATTGCAATCCCATGATTTATACACATCTCTCAGTGATATAAGAGAATGCATATGTGCCAATTTGCCTTGCTGTGCATGAAGGAGATACTCAAGGCAGCCCACCAGCAAAGAGCGGTACTGGAAAAGCACACCCCTTGTCCACAGCTCATCCTAGGCAAAACCACCCATCCTGGGCATTGAAATGGCTGCTTGAAGACCTCTCAGCGAAGGGCAGTGACGGAGTCTTTTCTGCCACTAATTGGCCTACAGCATATAGTAGCGTAACATTGCTAGCCATTTTCCGGCCTCCTTTTCTCACCAGCTTCTCAATGTCAGATTCAAGCTGGAGAAAGAAAAGGAACCTGGTGCTCATGTGGCAACTGTGCCCTGTAGCAATATGTGTGTTGGTTTAATTGTGCAAACACATCAGAATATGCCATTGCACCTAAGTTTATAAGCCAGATCCTTACAGTAATTGGAGTGGTCAGGCATTGGGTGCTATTTACATAGCCTTACCACTGACCTGCTATATGTGCTTGGAAAGCCGCTTAACTTATTTGTGTCTTGGCTGAAATCTGGGGGTGCTGCTTGCATCACATTGTGAGGCACATTTGTGCCTCAGATGAAAGATACCAGCTAAGTGAAAATATAGACACAAGCTTCGTGGACATCCGCAGTCATCTACAACAGGTGTGCAGGATTCATTTTCTGCTCAGAGCTCTTTCTGCCCACTCATGTGGACATTAGTTGTTTGGTTTCTGGGCCTACCCTTTACAATACAATCTGGAGTTGTTATAAGCCAAAGATTTAGTGACGCTCCAGTGCTGGTTATGACAGACTGGCACACAGCGGGGATCAATAGCTGAAGCACCTCATTAGAGACCGGTACAGAGTGATTCCTCTAAAAGTCTGTGCAGATTTAAATGAGGACCTGTTGTTAAAAGGAGGAAGTAAAGTTTGGTCATTCAGAATACTAACTAGCTGGTCTTTGGCCCTTTTCATCAGTTGATCTCAAAGCACTTTACAAGGGGGTGGGACTAGGATCATCCTATTTTTACATATGAGGAAACAGAAGCAGAGGATAGTAGTGGTATAATGGTGTAGCAGGCCAGTGGCAGAGCTACAAAAGGTGCCCAGGTCCCCTGTATCACCATCAAGCATATTATCCACCAACCAGACTGCTTCCTGAATCATTCGATTTAATGAGTTATTTTTCCTATATAACCATAAACCCGCTATAATGGTTCAGCTTTCCAGTTCTGAGGGGAGAAAGGTTAGTTCAGGATCATCACATTTTAAAAGCTCCCTTTCTTTAAAAGATTGATTTCTAAGAGGTAAGAATTTTGCATGTAATAGCAAGATCCTTATGTCAAGGGTGCACGTAATGTGGCCTAATATACTGTAGTTGGAAGTGAAGATTTAATAGCCTATATCAGAGGTGGCTATATAAAACTGGGCATTATAGTGAAAGTTTAATGTGTTTTGGAAATGATCAAATGAATTACCTTCCAGACCTAGAGCATGTTCCAAACTGACAATTTGGAAAGTGATTTTAACGGTGTAGGTAGAAATGGAGAGTGACATTCATGACGGGTAGTTTGATGTTACATTGAGCACTTGGCCCCAGAGCATCTGCAATTTTACTACATATTGATTTTATGGTATTTTTCCACTTGTCTAAAGCCTGAGTGTCTTGCAGAGAACTCTGCCTTCTCTCCAGAACTCATCAACAAGAAAAGGAAATGTGCCTTTGTCAATGCTACAGGACAGGTGGCAAGGCAGTGGAGCTGTCTGCCAAACCTCTGCCTGGATTTTCAGCTATGCTTAACTATATTAATCCCTAGTCACCCTCAGCAATGGGGAAAGCAGTCAGTTGTATGAGCCATTCAATAGCAAGGAAGACAGACTTAGGCTATGTCCATGCTGCAGCCTCTATAGCTGTTCCCATACTAGCTTGGGTACTGGGAGGAGTGCAGCTGCAGCAGCAGCACTGAACTCAGCAGGGGCTGCAAAATCCCTGGGGTCATTAGCCCACTCCGAGTTGCATGCTACTGCACCTACACTAGTAGAAATAGCTTTAAACCAGCTGGTTCAGGTATCTCGGGGGTGTCTCTAGTGCCTACAGTGTAAGAATACCCCTAGAAGCTGCTGTTCATGGGTCTGGGGTTGCCCAAATGCAAAGGGGCAGGAGGATTTTGAAAAAAAGTAGTAACAATAATATACAAAGAAAAACTCAGATGAATGTGTGTCAGCCAAAATATACCAAAGCTGCAAGTGACTCTGAGGTCTGTGAAGTAGTTTAAAACCCTACTTACACTGTTAGCGGACCACTAATCCACTGCACCTGCAGACTGTAAGTTCAAGTCCCAGTGGGAAGCTCAAGATCAGAAGAACAAGTGATTTCATGGACCTTTGTCATGTTGGTTCATTGACTGATCTCAGTAGCAAAAGGAGGCTAGGGGAGGGGGGTCAGTACCTTGAGGTGGAAGAGAAAAAATGCTGTTCCTTATATCTGACTACTTCTAATAGATATCATCAAAAATAGTAGCGTAAAGAGATTTCAGTAGAAATATGACAAGAAAATTGAGAATAACGGAGGCAAACATATGTTGACTGGAGATTGGAAGGAGAAGCCAAACTTACATGCAAACCAACCTGTGAGAAATAAACTGAAAATCTGAAAAGTTTCTACTACAAAGGTCATCTCCAAAGAAAAACTGAGGCACTATTCCTTGTTTGCTCCACAAGAATGCTTTAAGTGTTTTTGCACCTAATATTTATTTTTTCTGTTACTTTTTAGCATTAAAATACAGGTTTCCCTGTTCAGTTTCCTTGGAAGACTTTCCAGACATCCAGAGAACTAACAGGATTATGATTGCAAAGATCCTGTGCAAACCTGATCAACAGAATGGGGAAGTTATTTTTATTCAGAATGTTTAACCCACTTCGGAAATTGTGTTTGGTTTTAACACTTATCTCACTCAAAACCCCTGAGACACATTTGGAAGGGATGTCTGTGCTGAAAATTCAGCATGCTTGTGCCCCTCATTTAAGGGTTGAGATAAGTTTTCACTCCACTTTCCTAATGCCTCCAGGGAAATCAAGGAAGACCAAACTTGACATCCTTGATATTTCAAGGTAAAAGATAAGGAGGGAAAAAAGAAAGGATACCTTTTCGGAAAAAAACTTGGAAAGTCTTTCCTTTTTGGTTCATTTATGCATCAGAAAAAAACAAAAAGGGTGCCTGTGAGAGTTGCGGATTTGTCAACCTGAGAAACTATGTATAGTAAATTCCAGAAGAGACTATAGTGATACTCCCTCCCTCACTCGGGGACAAATTAAGCTAAAGGTCCAATGGACACGTGACCGAGTGTAAGGTAAAGGGATGGTGATGAGAGCACTGAGTTGGAGGTTGGAGAAAAGGAGAGAGGATCTGAGGGGCATCCTTCCTCATCCCATTATGAGTCTCATTCCTCCCACCTTTCAACCTCCCACCCATGCGCAACTGGCACCTCCCGAGTCTGGGGGGGCGGGCACCAGATCACCAATGGGGGGGATCCCGCGGTGGCCAATTGCCAGCCAGGGGAGGGGTCCTCCCACGGCTGATCATTGAGCCAGCACTGAGACCAGAAGTGCACTTCCAATTTTGTGGTTGTTTCGGGAGCACAGCCACTCTGAGGGTGTGCACATGCACCCCCTATGCATCACCAATGCTCCCACCAGAGGTGGCCTTAGGGTTGTTGGAGCCCTGGGGAAGACAGTCATTTGGGGCCCCTTAGAGGCTTACTTTTGATGTCCTATAAGCAAGTCGGACATTTGTTGTAAAATTGTGGGGACCCGAGTGGTCACCTGGTTTGCCCTCCCCTAAGGCTGCCACTGCTCCCCTCTAGCTTCTTTGCTTCCCTCCATGGCTCTCTCATCCCAATCCATTCAGAGTACACTCTCAGTCATGGAAAGAGCCCATTTTCACTCATCTCTTTCAAATTCACACCTCCTTACGCCTCACACACTGTTCACAACCTCCCTTCCAGCATGGGCACCTTTCTATCACTCACACATAGTCACCATCCTCATCTCTGCTGCTCATATACCAGGGGTGCCACAAGCAAGATCTGCATATGCTTTCCACAGTCCTGGAGAGGGGACTCTGTCCTTCTTCCCTTCACACTCCAAGCCTAATAGAGCAGACACTCCCCTGGAGGGACAACCCCATGCCTGGGATAGGATCATGGCCACAAAAGAAGTTTCATCACCATCTGAGAGTTCCTCAGGGATCACCAGGGGAGAAGGGCCACTGCTCACAAACAGTCTCAGATGATATGGATAAAGGGGTCCAGCTGGCAAATCCCTGTACCACACTTCCAGCCACATCTGTCCAACCAACATGCCCCAACATGTACCCCAAAGGGTGAAATGGTGACAGCATCCATATGAAAGAGTCTCCAGGAGCCTAACTCCACCCAGAAAGAGCCACCCTCCATCCAGCTGTAGTAGGCTGTTCAGCATCACTCAGTGGCAGCCTGAGCTAAGGCAGCAGAGGATGACACAAGCAGTTTCCAGGGGCTGGACACTTCCTCATTGCAACCACCTGGACCTCTGAACAGGAGTACATCCCCATGATTTATACACATCTCTCAGTGATATAAGAGAATGCGGCTGTGCCGATTTGCCTTGCTGTGCATGCAAGAGATACTCAAGGGACCCCACCAGCAAAGAGTGGTGCTGGACAAGCACACCCCTCGATCACAGCTCATCCTAGCCAAAACCACTCATCCTGGGGGTTGAAATGACTGCTTAAAGACCTCCCCTTATCTTCCCAACTCCTGCTGATGCCCACTAGTCAGGGCACCACTGGGTCACTAGACAGAAAGCCCCAGCCTTTAAATTGAGTGTACAGCTCCATTTTGCATAGTATCTTGTAAGGCTGGCTATTTTTTTTCCAGGCAATTCACTCATGAGCTACTATGCAATGGGCAAGTTTTCCTTCTGGATGGTAATAGCCTTATATTTATGATACAGGAGGATATTGATAGCATCTATGCCATACCCAAATCCCACTCCTTTAGTAGAGGTTTTGTTGGGGGGGGTTTCTGACATGCCCAGCAAAAATGTCTCTCTCAAAATATATCTAACTTGTTTGATACCACTGACAGTCTATTTCTTTGGCAGTAAAATATCCACTCTGTCATCAAGTTCCTTGTTGAAAACAATCCAGAAATACAATGTTAGTTCAATAATGACCCACTCCAGCCAGATAAATCAATGCTTACCTCACCACAAGCACAGCTTACTCTGCACCTTGTCACCTATTTGGAACATGTTATTTCCCGTTGTCAACATCGCCTCTGTTTTGGAGGTTGTTTTGTTTCATTTTACAGGGAAATACACAGGATTTCACCCTTTTCCTTCTAACTGCCTGTGGATATTTGATGCTCAGCTACAAGGGTGTCATAACAAAGGCAATACATCTTCCATGAAGAAAAATGACAGTTAGAATAAGACAACGAAACCAGTTCATCACTTAATGCAAAGCATTATTGTGCTTCAAAAAGCTCACCATACTGGGATTGATTACAACAAGATGACACCTCCCCATGGGCTACCTGGTATATCATTATAAATAAATACCCATTCATTTTGGAGCTGGTATTACTGCAGAGGACAGATTATACCTCAGAGCCCCAGGTACACAGTAAATATCCCATTGAGAACAAAGTCCCTTCTCCGCCAACAAATGAGTTTTGTCTCACATAAAATAGTTTCATAAACAAGATAAGAGAACAGAGAAGCACCAAGAGACTGCGAAATCTGATTGATATTATGGAGCTATTTCCGTGAAGGACATGCTAAAGATTCGGTCAGACTTTATTATAGGGAATGAAGTAGCTGGAGAGGACTTTTGCCTCTTAGCTGAAGGGGAGTATAGGCCCTAGTGGACTGCTTTAATCCTCAGGGTCTCACCGCAAGGGTTTCGTTTCCAAACCAAAAACGGACCTTTTAATTTCCAACATCGAACATCTCATGCTCAGTCTGCTCCAAATCTGTCATTCGGCAGCATTAAGATAAATAAATAAATAATTTCCTCGCCAAGGAAAATGAAAGCCCTATTAAAGAACTGTAGGGTTAAAGCTGAGCTGCCTGCGAAAACTGATTTTATTTTATCTCATTCCCTCTTCCCCTTGCTGACAGGCCTCCCTTACCGCTGGGTGTAACACAAGTGCCCTCTGCTGGGCAAATGCCAGACTGCCTTTGGACTCTGGGCTGGCACAACCTGGCCAATGGTACAATGGAGACAGATATAGTTAAATAGCCTTCCAGCTGCTGGCCAAAAACAAGAAATACTGTTCAAATGAATAATTTATTGAATCACAATTGTTTATCGACCACCCCTCTGTTATTTACTCCTCGGTTTCGAAACACCAAGTAAAGAGTTGGCAGCTCTTAGCAATGGCAAGAAAAAAAAATATATATATCCCAACTACAACCACCCCTCTAACCCCTCTCAGCCCTGCCCTCCCTCCCGTTAGCTATGGCGGGGTCAAGTTACAGCCACGATGTGAAGACTTTATCAATTCTCTGATGATATGTTTTAATTGAACAAAAAGTGCCTTCTGTTCCCGCATTGCTACTTAATCTGCTTTGAATGGTCTGCACAGACCGTGGGTTATTTGTGTAATGTTCTGTCAGCCTGGCGCAGTTCATGACAACCACTTACAGTCAAGTGAAGAGGGAAAAAAAATTAATGGCTTTTATTAGGTTCCATTCCATACATCAGGAAACAGATGACATCCATGCTAGGCTGTCCTTACATACAGAAATAGGCTGGGGAAATAATGTCACCTCCACTATTCACAAGGTAATGAGCAAGACTAGAAGAAGTGTTTTATGTAATTATGGTAATTACACCCTTTCACCTTCCATGCGTGGCAATGTCAAGAAGTTTGTTGGGTAGGTGGGTGACTTCCCTGAAACATAAAAGCTTTTGATTTCACAGGCATTTCTTCCCACTTAAAGGGACTGGGAGCCTCTGTATTTCGCTCATTTCATCAGCTGCCGAAGTCCAGCTGATTCTGTGGATGAGCTTTAAAAACAAAAGCAAAAAAAAAAGATAAAAGGCTGAAACATGAGTTTGGAGACAGAAAAACAATGCCAATGGGGTCTCTGACCTTCTGCTAACAAAACAGAGTGCAGCATTCATCAGTGTGTGAACATGATATGAGTATATACATGCACTGAGTGACACCTGTTTGCCCCCGCTGTGCCTGTCTGCTCTTTTCTTGTTCATAGACAGTAAAGTGAAATTTAGTAGGCTCAGTCTTTAAAAGGCACCTCAGCTGGATTCTTTCCTATCAAAAGAGCCCCTGATGTTGGCACTTGAAGATAGAAGGCGCTGCCCCCAGAACACTGCAAAAAGTAAAAAAATCTCCCTGAATGGTCAAGCCTCATTTTTTCCCTGTTTTTCCTGTTTCTTTGCATTGACTGGATTGCCAAGGGCAGCAAGATACAGAGAAGCAGGCCACATTCCCAGGTGAAATCCAATCCCTCTCTAAAATCAAACCCAGCTAGTTCTCTCACACACACCTCACTGCTGGTATCTATCAGATGCCCTCCTCTATACTTCAGACTGAACAGCTACAAATAGGGAAAGTTCCCATCATTATTCTGATTTTTGTCTTACAAAAAGCATTCAGGAAAACCTTGTGTCTTCCATAGTCCCGATGGAGTAGGCAAGAGGCCTTGCCCCCATTTCACAGATTAGGAAAATGCTTCACAAAGTAAAAGCCAGATATTGGTTCAACTCTGTGATGCTTAAAGGATGTACTGCAGCACATTAGTGTGCTGTGCTGTGCTGTGCTGTGCTGTGCTGTGCTGTGCTGCCAAAGTGATGGAAGTGTGCCGGGAGATCCCGCCATGCAAGGAGGTAATTGCTCTCCTCCCCAATCTGGCACCCTGCACCTGCCCCAACTACTTCAGCAATGCCTGCGGCTGCTCGTCTGTGAATTGTCAATGCTGCTGCCTTCCCCCATCAGGCAGCCTCTCTGCTGCAACTCCCCCTGGCCATGTTCTCACCAGCACACTGTGCTGCAAGTGGGTGGATGGGCAGATGGGTGGATGGGCAGATGTACAGACAGAGCCCCACTTTGCAACTTGTCTTCTCCCCTCCATTTCCTCTGCAGCCCTGGGGCCAGCAAAAGAGGCAACAGGGTGCTTGCCAGCATGTGAAACCCTGCAGGAACATCTTCAGCAACCAGTGCTGCCCTTGCCCACTGAATTACAGATCGGGGTCAGGAGAGGACAAACAGTGGAAAGAGCAGGGCACAGCAGAGCGAGGTACTGTCTGTTCACACCGCCCTTAAGTGGCACCAACTAGATCAGCAATTCTAGCCTCAAGGCCCCCTCCATATCTTTTCTGTGTCAGTGATTCTCTGCAGTGGTGCTGCAAAACTCAGAAAAGTTATGGAGGGGTCCTTGAAGCTACAAAGGTTGAGAACTGCTGGTATAGAGACCGGCATGATGGAGTCTGCCAGACTCCATTTCCACATAAGGCATATCGTTCCAGCACACACCTGATATTCAAGATCTCCATAAGCCCATGCAAAATTAGACAGGAAAGAAGATAGTGAATTTAGAGATGATATAAACTGAGAAATGGAAAAGAAAGCATTTAAATCTTTAAATCCTATTCTATTAGCTTTAATCAAAAAAGAATATTGACCAAATTAGAAAAGGAAATGTTGGGCTTTCACGTGAAACAGTTTCTTCATAAGGCGAGTTGGCTGTTCACCATCAGGGGTCTTTCCCAACTAGTAGGTCTTTTATCATCTATCATGTTGCAAATCCTCTGGATGAGAATGGCACTTGATGGATTGATTAAGGTCTCATTGTATAGACTGACTATTGTTCTGATCCAGGGATCAACACAGAATGATGCCCACTACTCAGAAGAATGTCACTGGTAAAATGACCTGCAACAAATAGTCACCAATAATATGCTATGTTGCCGAGTGTCTGTGTGATTTGGAGCCACTTACCTAAAAAGTTGTGACAAGAACTGTATCAGGGACCCTTAACCTCTGGTCCTTGGAAGATGGAAAACCAGCTGCAGAGTAGCATGCAACCAGGGAGAACCATAAAGGGTTAAAGTGCAGCAGGGGAGAGAGCAGTGCCTGCTAGGGCTGTGCGAAACAAAACCATTTCATTTCGACTTCCATTTTGCCATTTCAAAGGGACAGTGTTTTGTTTCGCTGTTAAGAAACACTGTTCTGTTTCATTTCATTGAAACTGTTTCAACAAGTTTCAACATTTTGCCCATAGGCTATAATGGGGAATCATGAAAATGCCTATAACTTTGTCCTTTCTTGCCTAATTCAGATGAAAATTGCTGGGATGGTAGCCCCTTCTGAGTGCATGAAGCCTGCCAAGTGTCAAGGAAATAGGTGCAGGAGTTTCTGGGAAACTGCACCTCAAACTGTTCAAAGCCAAACTTGTATCACTTGCTGGCAGCCTGCTGTCATCCCGCATGCAGATAGGGGGGCCCATGCCAATGCTCTGCAGCCCTCCTGGAGGGTGCAGGACCCCAGATCTGAGCGCGGGATGACAGTGTGCTGACACTACTGGCTGGGGCCAGTGGCAGCACAAGTCTTCTTGGCACTCGGCACGGGCTGCACCAAGCACCAGTCCCAGCTGGCAGTAGTAGCCTTCTGTCATCCCACACGCAGATCCAGAGGCCCGCACCCCCTGGGAGGAGTCTGACACAGCCCTGCAGCCCTCCCAAGGGGTGTGGGCCCCTGGATCTGCACTCAGGGTTTCAGTAGGGTGCTGCTGCCAGCTGAGGAAATAACCCAGACCCACTGCCGTCTCCAGCTGGCAGCAGCAGCCTGCTGTCATCCCGTATAAATCGGGAGCCCACACCACCTGGGAAGAGCCGATCAGAGAGCTGGGAGAATGTTCAGGGACCTGAACCCCCATCCCCTGGTTCAATTCCCCCAGCTCTTTCCGGGGGAACATGGGCCCCCAGATCTGCATGCTGGGTTTCAGCAGGTTGCCACTGCAGGCTGGGGCCACTGGCAGCACTTCAGTCTTCCCAAGTGGCTGCTACTCACCCCAGCCTGAAGTGGCAGCCTGCTGAAACCCCCCCACGTAGCTTGGGGACCCATACCCCCTGGGAAGAGCAGAGGAAGTGATCAGAAAGCTGGGGAATCAAACCAGGAGCTAGATGTCAATATCAGAACGGTCCTTCTCCACTCTTTCCCCTCCCTCCCCTTAGTTTCTGTTTAGCTGCAAGCAAGCCCAGCTTCAAAACCTGAAAAGCTGAAAATTTTCTAAACATTTCGAGTGCTCTCGCTACATTTCAAAGCCTTTCGTTTCATTTCAATTTCACTGTTTTGAGCTCAAAATGCATCGAAGCAGCTTTGAAACAAAACACCATTAAAATTTCGCACAGCCCTAGTGGCTGCAGCCAGGGGTAAGCTACAACACCTGAGGGCAGGCTGAGTACTGGGCTAATTAGAAACTCCAGACCAAGAAGGAAGCCGTGTGATCAAAAGGGGTGCAGCCTATGAAAAGCCTGGACCCTCAACTAGAGAAGGCAGAACCTAAGGAGCTACAAAGTGTAGGAGGTGGTAGGGACCTAAAGAAACCCAGAAGTGACTTATCAGTAGCTGGCAGAGTACCAGAGGTCTGTGTGGGGCTGGTAGGGGTGTTATAAAGTCCAGAGGTGGGGGTGCCTGGAAAGATCCCTGCAGTAGGGGAGGCTGAAGGCCAATTAGAGACCTTCCTAGATCTGGAATCTAGGAAGCTGAACATCCCTGGACTAGCTTATCTTTGAGATCTCTTCCACATATCTGCAATATATGCCTACAATTTCTATTTAATTAACCACAATGACCATGATCCAGTTAGTAAAGGATCTCAAAGATAAGCTAGTCCAGGGCTGTTCAGATCTGGTGAGGCTGTGGGCCCCAGGTAACACCAGCATGTGTTGCACAGGCTGCATGCTGTGGGGATGGACCCCTAGGACCCCCTCACTGCATGGACTTCTCCAGCAGCATGCAGACCCCATCCTCAGCCATGCAGGCTACATTTGGAGGACATGGACCACTCCTCCCCCTGCCACACACACAGGCCTTTTCCCCTTCTCAGCAGTGGGAGAGGTGGCTGCCCAAGACCAGACCCTATATATTAACTGCTTGCAGACCCCATGTAGACTGTGGGTGACAGTAGCTATTATTTTCCAAAATTAATACTTCATCAAGTGGAAACCAATTAAGTTATATCCAAGTGGAAATGGGCCTATGCTTTAAACACATAAGCTGAGCCTCAATTGCTAAAGTAATCCCGTATACTGTTCTTCCTGCTTGATGTCTACCAACAGTTTCAGGCTTCTCTTTATTGTGACTTATCATAACTATAAAAAACAATCGACAGAAAAGACCCATTTCAAGTATCGATTTATTCACCATACCCATCCTGCTCCTGCCATCTCCCTGACTTCCTTTAATCTTACACTGTTTGGACTAAAGACTAAGGCCTTATCTGTACCACCATACTTATCTATACCGGTAGACTTCGGGATGCGTCTCTACCACAGCAGCAGTTTGAGAACACATCACCTACTATCATTTGTTCACATGCTCCAAACCTGGAAATATGCCCCTGAGGCCCCTCCAGAACATACCTATGTGGTGCTCTCCAGACCTTGGTCTCTGGGGCTAGGGACAGACATTCAAAAAGCCTGAGCCTGTATTGATTCAACCTTTACAGGTTAGACTAACCTGCAAAGCTTGAACTGATTTGGAGGTGGATAGATATTCCCTTTTCTTTCCAAAAAAATGCAGGCACAAGCCTGCAGTGGCTCAAGCTAGGTGCCAGCGGGCACTAGAGCAGTGCTGCCTTCCCTTCTACAGCGCTGAGCTGATGGGGAGGTGTGGCCAGGCCCTGGCAGGGATTAGGGAGGGGTTTAAACTACCAGGCTTTTCCCTGCTTGCTGCTCAAGGGGTGGGAGTGTTGCCAGATCCCAGCCCCAGGTAGCATTTGAGAGGAGGGGGCGGGGGCTGCAGTGTGTGCATCATCAGCAGTCCCTTAGAGCTAAGGATGATGTCAACCAGGCTTGATGGGTCCTCAGGTGACTGAGGAGCCCAATTCTGGATACACACGTTCTCCGGCAATGGGGTATGTTGTTGTGCGGGGGAGTAGAATTCACAGCCCTGGGCTGGTCCTTCGCTGCCGCCATTCCGCCTCAGTATGCTGCCATTCCACCTTTGAGTCATTGGACCTCGAAGTGGTGTGGGCCTTGGTGGACTGCACTCTGAGGCAGGGGAGGTGCAGTGCATGCATCTGTTGATGATACTGAGATTTTCAATCTCACTCTCCCTGTCCCCATCTGCAAACTTGACAGGGCTGCAGAACAGCAGAAGGGCTGATAAAACCACAGTGCATCAGCCCATCAGCAAAACAAAGCCTCTCTCATTAGTTCAAGCTCTTTTTAAACAGCTTTTTTCCAAGGAAAGAATGGAGGGACATTACCAGCTGCTGTGTTAATTAGCACCAAAAAGCCCTAAACAGATACTGTTCTGTCTGCCTGTCCAGGTGAAATTGGAAGCACACACACCTCTTGGCATTAGCTAGCATACCACATGCCTTAGGTCCATAGGGCTGGGGTCTGTGCTGTGGGAAATTAGAGGGAGGAGGGAATCCCTGCTTGAACAGCAAGCAGCCAAGGGGATGTGGGGGGAAGTAAGGCAGACGCTGCTGTGCCTTCAGTCTCCCCTGGAGCTCTGGCTAGGGAGAAGAGGGGCAGGGCCAGCCTGTTCTTTGGAGCAGAGACCACAGCCCAGCCCAGCTGCAAAGCATCTGGGTTGCTGGGGGGCTCTGATTTAAGTTAAACCAAGAGGGGGTCAGGGACAGATATTGCATAAACCAGTTTGACTCAAATCAGTTAAGTCTGATACTACATTCAACCAGGTTTATCTTTAAACCAGTTTCAGCCATTTTGAAACTGGTGTACGTGCACTACATTTCTGTTCTGTTACAGGTTAAAACCAGTTTCTGATCTCTTAAACCAATTTATATGTAATGTCTGCCCCTAGCCAGGACTGCTAAGAGTGGCCACAGAGGCACACCCCTAGCCAGTTTGCAAATAAATAGAAACAGATAGGGACATCCCAAGCAGGACACTGTCATGTGGGATAGATGTGCTCTCAAAAAGAAGACAAGTCCAGAATGGCTTGTACTTTGTAAAAACCTGTCTGTTGAGAAGTAGCAGTAGTTACAGTAAAATATTTTGGAAACAGTGGCTGCTGTAATATGCATAGTCCAATGTTAACTGTAACTCTCCATGTTCATTCTACAGGGTCTCACACTAATATGAATTTGTTTACTGGTTTTGCTTTATTCTGAGAAATTAAATCTTAGTATTAAATACATTTCTTAATAGCAGCTAACATAAGAATAGAAATGAATTGTAGTCATCTAATTCATATCCAAATTTCAGATATCCTAAATATCAGGAGTTTTGGAAGGGTAGGTCTAGAATTTTGTTATTTTAATATAATAAAACCCTTGCCACTTCCATCTGTCTGTCCATAATGCTCTGGGCCAACTGCGCATGTGTGGCCCAGAGCCTTAGGACGGACAGACAGACAGATTGGCAGAGGCAGAGGCGGGGGCATGGCTTGTGACCGTAGTGGGGGGCATAGCATACAGCCGTGCTGGGGGGCAGGGCACACGGGGGACAGGGCACGCCACCGCAGGGTGCTGTGAGGGGAGCAGCCAGGGGGGCATGGACTGTGCCCACCAAATGCAGTATGCAGCCACAGGGCTAGGCATGCCCCCCCATTGCAGCACCCTGTGGCAGCACACCTGCCCCCACCCTGCATGCCAGATGTGGAGCAGCAGCAGCACAGGGTGGTGGGTGCTGGTACTCTGTCCCCACCACCCACCTGTCATTCTTAACAGGCACTTTGCTAGTATATTATAAATGAAGCACTGCGATATAATTCTAATATTATAAAAGCCTAAGTCTATCTATCTGTCTGTAATGCTTCATTCACACTCTGACTGGCTGACAAACAGCCGATCTGAGCTCAAAGAAGTGTGCTGACAGAAGGCAGCGTGCTGCCATGAAGGTGGGGACACAGGAGACAGAGCAAGGGGGTGAGACCAACACAGCCTGCTCCCTCCCTCCCCCGTCATTCTTGACAGGCAATTGGCTAGTAATTACAGAATTTTCCAACAATAGGTTTCCAAGCACTTAACAAAGGAAGTCAGTATTCACTACACCTATTTTACAGAGGGAGGCATCGGGAGAAGAAATAACTCATCCAAGGTCACCTGACAGAGTTGAGAACAGACACCTGGTGTCTTGAGTCCCTTGCCAGTATCTTTTGAAAAACAAGGCCACTGAGATTCCAGTTATGATTTTGAACACCTTCAAATGTCAGGGTTATTTGAATTGGTCTCATCTGTACCATTAGTAACTTGTAAAGCCAGTAGAATACCATGGGTCAAGACGAAGAGATGTTTTATGATCTGACCCTGAGAACACAGTCCAGGAATGCCAGAGTGTGCAGTCAGTGGGATAGATAAGAGTTCTCCAGGGCAATGTGCCCTCCTCTTCAGCACGTAAAAACTGCCCAAAGAGAGCATGGATAGTGCTCCTTCATACAATTGCTCCATCATGACCTGAGTAGCCCTCATGAAGATGCCTGCAGCCCCACTCTGTGCCATAGCATACAAATTAAATGCAGCCTTCAGTTTCCTGGCAAATTGCCAATGTGCCACCACTGGTTTGGGCAAGTGTTGTCACCCCAATGGAGTCCTAAGATGCAGCGTTTTTTCGCCACCCTCTTAAATGAGACACCCGCATAATACATATAGGTAACCATGTTTTCATTTTGTCCTTTTTTCACAAGTTAAACCAAGGCAGGTCTGGCATTGAGACTCTGTTTATATGCTCCATTGCTGGCCAAAGTGAAAAGAGGCAATAGTCCCAGTGGGTTGTAGCACATCTCTGTGCTCCCTCTTACAGAATTTACTTCCTTCCAAGTTAATCTCTAATTTGAGGGACATCGGTGATGCTAAAACCCATACCAGAAAGCAAATAAAAGTAATAAAAAGACAGACATGCCTTCTTATCTATTCTGAATATAGTACTATTTATCTGTGCCGGAACTAACAGCTTGGAGCTTATTTAAGGTTGATTATTAAAAGAAAGGATAGTCATGGCTTCTTGCCATTTCTAGCATTGTTTATTCTTTCAGTTTAGATGACATTAAAAAAAAAAAACCCCACAAGCCTTTAAGAACTGCCCATCCTCTGTGTTCATACTTTGTATTTTCCTCACATCCGAATCTTAATTAAATGGTTAATTAAAATTCCTCATGATGGGAGGAGAGGAAAAGAGATTAAAATCAAGAAAATAGATGGAAATTAGGTCAATATTCCTTCATGCAGGCAGAAGGCTTTTATGATTTATTATTATTTTTGGTCTATGCCCCTAGAGAAATAAGATTAAAATATAATCAATCCTACCACCTGCATGCTGCAGAAAGGAGAAGCAGATAACTGAGGAAAGATGTTTTGCAATCCAGCTGCACACCTGTCTAAAACCCCTCTGCCAAAGGGGATGGACAAAGGAAAGATTGCCACAGTCTTTACTTTTCTTTCCTTTAATGAGCTTTGAAGGGTTTCATTTTACCAAAGCAGTAATGAATGTCTCTTGCAAACTGCAGGGGAAAATGGTCTTATTTGGAAGTAATTGAAAATATGTTTTTGCAGCCACTTACACACCCTGTTCAGATAGCTTTCTTTTCTAATTAAATTGCACTATCCACTGGCTTCTGAAATTCCTTGTATAAAGAGTGACATCTAGTGAATGAAAACTGAATTTTTTTTAGGGAAATAAAATGAATTGCCTGTGCAAAGGAAGGAGATGGAAGTATGGATGGAGTAAAATGTAGATTTTAGTGTCCATTAACAATAATGCTAACAAAGCAATGTCACGTGACAATCTAGCAGAACTTCACTGATTCCCCTGAAGGACAAGGTAATCATCTGCATGTTACTGTGTTACTAATATGGTTTCTAAATAACTGACAAATAAGGACATATATGCAACACATGCTTGTTCCTTACACTCCAACTCCACAGGGTACCTCATAGAAGTCAATGGAGGAAAGCCTGCAGAGATCTCACTCTGGGGTTGGGACCTCATTTTGACTGCTATGGAAGCCATAGTCAGCTACTAGAGCTAAAGTTGCAAACCGGTTTTAATATTAACCTCCGTTTCATATGCTCATAAACTTCCTAACTCATTTTCTTTTGCTGCTGAAATGACCTATGGTTGCTTTTTGCTGAAAGATTCCCTCTCCCACCCATCAAGTTGGGCCAAAATCAGATCTGCTGCTGTAGCTTCACGAGAAGATAACCATTTATCATTGCTCTTATAAAAATAGCTACTTCCTCTTCCACTGTCTAGTACCATAAGACTGCTTTGACCCACACATGTAAACAGTCCTCAACACGCAGCACATGCTTTGCCAAGTTTCAAAACAACATGCTTCTCAAAGACAAAGGTCAGCAACCTACTCAATCTTTCTGCCTTATAAGGCCTAGAGCAGGGGTATCAAAGATGTGGGCTGAGTAGCCCTATCATCTAGCTCACAGCACTGCATATGGGTCTCAAACGGGCCCCACAAACCATACACAGCACATGCTGATCCTAGACCTCTTGCCCTCCACACAGTATATAGTACCCATCTGATATGGTCTGCACACAGTGCAGAGGTTGGGGCCAGCATGCATGCTGCACACAGCACATAGGGCCAATCTAGGCATGCAGGGCTGGTCCAAGGTGCACATGGTGGCACCTGCACCAAACAGGCCCTTCACAGTGGATCCAGGGTAAGTCTAGATTGGGGCCCACAGACCACATGCTGAATCCAAAGGGCAGGGCTGGTCTGATGTGGGTGCCACCTGCAATGTGCACCCTAGACCCACCCCATACACTATATGGCATGGATGGGGCCGGCATAGGCTGCATGTGGTCTGCAATACACAGGGCTGCTCCAGCCCACAGACAAGCCCTGTGCCCTTCATTCAGTCCACAAAGCCAGATGAGTCTGAGACCCTGGCCTAGACAGCCCATTTCTCAATTGCAATGCCACCACAGAACAAGGTTGTATTCCCCAAATATAGATGCAGAATTCATGTGGTTGACTCTGCAGCTGTAGGGCCTGGTTAACTTCAGAGGAAGGGTAAGTTGATTAACTCCAGAGAATAAGCTGACACATCCTGCTGCAGGTTTGTTACCTGCACAAGGAGGTATTGTTAGTGGTGCAGCCAGCTGGCCTTCTTCTACTGTTTAATTGCTTATCACTTTAAAAGAAGGGGAGTTGTGCTGGCCATGAGGAAAGGGACCAGGAACTAGTGTCTGCTGCAGAGAAGTAAAAGCAGAAGGAAGAACAGGTGAGAGACAAAGACAGGGGTAAAAAAAGAGAAAAAGAACAAAGAATGGGAACAACAGAGAAACAAAGAATAGATGCTGACAGCAACATATGTGCTCAGTGCGTGTCACAGAAAGAGACAATAAGGCACTGAAGAAATAATGCTAATAAAAAAAAAGTTTAGTTACAAGATTAAGGCTGTAATCTACTCCTGATCTTTGTGGAATCTGTTAATTAATCTCAATGGGACTTCTACTGTGGATTAACAGCAGGTGGTGGGGGTGCACACGCATGCACGTGTGTACACATACATGTCCCAGGCATCCTCTTTCCAGTGCACACTTCAGGAAGAGAGGACTCCTGGGAAGGGATGGTATCTATCTCACACAGAGGGGTAAGTCCCTGTTCTTGGCCAGGATGGCTGATCTTCTAGATAGGGCTTTAAAACTAAGATTGCTGGGGGATGGGGAAACATTGACTGAAGCATGCCTGGGGACCAGCACACAAGAAAGCTCCAAAACCACAGACACTAGGAGAGCCACTCTTGCAAGAGTTGAAGGAAAGATTCTCCCTCAGTGCGACAGGACATTGAGGGTCTCAGTTGGAGAACTCAGGTCCCTGTACACTAATGCTCCTCCTGCTTGTTCCCCATGCTCCTGGCTAGTCCTCCAACTCTCCAGTGGGCATTACGATCTAGTAGGGATTATGGAGACCTGGTGGGACTCCTCACATGATTGGAATGTAGCCATAGAGCGCTACACCCTGCACAGAAGGGATCAAGAAAGGGCAGAAAAGAGGTTGCAGTGTAGCTGTCTATGTGTGGGAGCAGTGTAGCAGGGCACTAGGGTGCCTGCTACTGACATTAGGAATAAGGGCTGCTGAAGCTCCCTGAGATAGCACAGGTGTTGGTTGCTGGAGCAGCCAGGCTGGTCACATGACCAGAAGGGGGCAGGGCCAGGCCTTTATAAACAGCCCAGGCCAAAGCTTAGCAGCAGTTCTCCTTTGGTAGCT
>NW_017728913.1:2208387-2240657 GCF_001723895.1 Crocodylus porosus
GGGACCGGACGGAGTCGGGCGCGCGGGCAGGGGACCGGACGGAGTCGGGCGCGCGGGCAGGGGACCGGACGGAGTCGGGCGCGCGGGCAGTAAGGGTGTGAGGGGCACATATACTGGAGAGGCCCCCGGGAGAAGGGCACTTATATTAGAAAGACCCCGGAGAGGGCATTTACAAGAGAAGCCCGGAAAAGGGGCAAGAGTATGAACAGAAGCCTGGGAGGGGTGAGTATATTGGGCGCGCATACTGCAAGACCCCAGAGAGGGGGGGTGCGCGTATTGAGAGACCCCAGGTAGGGGCAAGCATACAGACATAAGAACGTCCGGAACACCGGTGAGGCTTGGGCATGGTATTGGGGGCGGAAGGAGCCACGCGACGCCCTAGGGTGGGGTGCGCCAAGAGATATCTGTAGACGTCAAGAGCACCGGGTCCGAGAAGCCCAGGAAAGGCAGCCTCCCATTAATATTATATAAACAGCAAAGATGTGGTAGGCAAGATGAGGGTGCTAGAAGGGCAACTTGGCACAGTAAGGGACAGGAGAGATCATGGCCACTCCTGAGCCCCACCCCATGACAAGCAGTATACCTCCTCTGAGGCTGATATCAGCTCTAAAGGAGAGCAGTTTGAAACCCTCTGGGTCAAACTACAGTGGGGCACAGTGAGAGAGACCTAACTATAGGTGTATACTACAGACCACCAAACCAGGGGGAGGAGCTCAATCTGGAGTTCTCTCGAGAACTGGCATTGGCCATGTGTGCACAGGACATGGTCACCATGGGTGACTTCAATTATCTAGGCATCTCTTGGGAGGAGCACTCAGCTAAGCTGGATTGGGCACGTTGCTTCCTGGCCTGTATCAAAGAGCTGTACCTGACCCAGGAAGTGCATGGGCCAACCAGAGGTGACGCACTCCTAGACTTGGTCTTGCCCAAAGGAGATGATCTGGTGAGCGACTTGAATATTGTTGGTAGCCTAGACAACAACAGTGACCACAAAACTATCATGTTCACTGTCTATCACAAGGCAGGCAAATCAGCTAGCAGAGTTGAAGTTTGGGGCTTCAAAAAAGTGAATTTCAACAGACTCAGGGCAATAGTAGGGGAAGTGCTACAGGACCAGGGACTGAAGGTGAAAAGAGTGCATGAAAAGTAATTGTTCCTCAAGCACACACTCCTCAAAGCACAAAGAAAGTCCATTCCCATGCAGAGGAAAGGTAGCCAAAGGGCTGGTAAGCCTTCTTTGCTTAAAAGGGGTATCATGGTCCTCTTGAAAAAGAAGAAAGGCATACAAACAATGGAAGCTTGGGACAATCCCCAAGGAGGACTATACAGCAACGGCCCACCCTTGTAGGAAGCAGATTAGAAGGGCTAAGGTGGCAATTGAATTTAAACCAGCGACAGAAATCAAGGACAATAAGAAGTCCTTCTTTAGGTATGAAGGACCTCCTACATACCTAAGGAGGGAACAGGAGGAAAACAGATGGAAGCATGGGGCCATTGCTTAACAACTCGGGACAGCTGGTTACTGATACACAGGAGAAAACTGAACTCTTGAATGATTACTTTGCTTTGGTATTTCACCAGACTAAGGGGAAAATCATACCAGATAAAGTTCAGAATGGGCATGGTGGGAATGACTGCCTTCCCACTGACATTGGACATTGAGCTGATATGTGATCAGTTAGGAAAGTTAGACATTTATAAAAGTCAGCAGAACTGGATGAACTTCATCCAAGAGTGCTTAAGGAGCTGGCTGAAGTCATCATGGGACCTCTGGCAAAACTCGTGGCACTCAGAAGTCCCTGAAGACTGGTACAAGAGTGCCCCTCTTCCAATCTTCAAGAAAGGGAGGAGAAAGGAACTGGGCAACTATAGGTCAATTAGCCTAACTTCTATCCTCGGGAAAATCCTGGAAAAATTCATCAAGGAGTCTATCTACGATATGCTTGCAGAAGGTAGGATTCTGAATGACAGCCACCATGGCTTCGTCACAAGCAGGTCTTGTTTTACCAATCTCTTCTATGACCAGGTAATTTGCCACCTGGATAAGAGAGAGGAGGTCAACATTGTATATCTAGACTTCCAAAAGGCCTTTGATCTGGTATTCCATGATGTTCTCATGGGGAAAATTGGAGGATTGTGGGCTTAACTGCTTGACAGTTAAGCGAGTAGGAAGCTGACTGCAGGGTAGGACCCAAAGAGTTCTAATGAACGGATCCATGTTGTCCTCGTGAGAAGTGACCAGTGGTGACCCTCAGGGGTCCATGCTTGGTCCAGTACGTTTCAACATCTTTATCAGTGATTTGGATGCGGGGATGAAGAGCTTGCTGGCCAAGTTCACAGATGACACCAAGATATAGGGGAACATGGTCATGCTTGAAGATGGGCTGCAGATACAGGCAGACCTAAACAGGCTGGCAAGTTGAGTGGACCAGACCAGATGAAGTTCAACATTGAGAAGTATAAAGTGCTCCAGCTGGGGACGAACAATCCCTAACATACTAACAGGTTCAGTGGTGCCAAACTGACTAGCACCACAAATGAGAGGGACCAAGGGGTAATAGCAGACCATAGTACAAACATGAGCAATGCTGTAGTCAGCAGGGCAAACACTACTCTGGCATGCATCAACCGATGCATCTGAAGCACAACCAAGGAAGTGATTCTTCTGATTTATTCAGCATTGGTGAGACCACAGCTGGAGTACTGTGTCCAGTTCTGGGTGCCACACTTAAACAAGGACGTGGAAAATCTTGAGAGTCCAGAGAAGAGCCACCCGTATGATCAGCGACTTGCAAGGCAAGCCATATGAGGAAGGGCTGAGGGACTTGGATCTCTTCAGCCGAAAAGAGAAGGCTGAGAGGGAACTTGGTAACAGCTTACCACTATATCAGGGGAATACATCAAGGGCTTGGCAAACATCTGTTCACCAGGGCACCCTTGGGGAAAGCTAGGAGTAATGGCCACAAACACCTGGAAGACCATTTTAGGCTTAACACTAGGAAAAACTTCTTCACAGTTGCAGTGTCCAGATTGCACCACCTCTGGAGGGAGTTTTTTTCACAATCACCTACCCTGGAAATCTTCAAGAGGAGATGGGATGGTCACCTCGCTGGGGTCTCCTGACCCCCCACTTGTCTGTCCTGCCTAGTGCAGGGAGGCTGGACCCAATGATCTTGTGAGGTCCCTTCCAGCCCCTTAGAATCTATGCATCTATAAATGAGGTTATAAAGGTATATATAAATAGCATATACCTTTATAACCCCATTTATAAAACTTAAAATATGTATTTGATTGTCTCCATGGAAAGAGTTTGAAACTTGGATGAGACGCTCCCCAGGCCTGATCAGACTTTACTGAATATTCATGGAATTAGTAAATGTTTTGTACCATCTTGCTAACCATGCTAACTTCAATAGAAAAACCATAATAAATATTACACAGAGTCCTCCTCACCATATACAGGGAACTAGTACTTCGCCATTTAGCTAAACTATATCCGTCTTCAAAGGTTCAGATTAAATAAGTTTCTTTGGCAGTATTTTTATACAGTGTTTGATTACTGAAATTTTGAATTTTCACTACAACTGAAGCTTTACAGCCTGGGAGAAGTTGCACAGATTTCAGAACTGTAAGTTAACACTCGTGAACATTTTTAATAGACAGCTCCCACAGAAGTCTGATTCCCCCCGCCCTCCCCCCCCTCCCCCCCATTTGGCAGGGCTGCGTGGGTGGAGGCGGAAGAAGCGTTCCACTTCAGAGATCTGGCTTGCTAGAAAAAGTGAATCATACAGACCTAGATAGCTCTTCTATGCAAAAAAAAAAAGCCACCTCAGGAACAGGGTAACTCATGCTGCTCCCATCAGATGACGCAAACAGGGAGAGACTTTTGCTAGTGAGCAGGTGTTTCAGCAGATCTCCAGAAATCTATATTGATTCCAGGGGTAGGCAAACCCCACAGCCATGTGCCTGAAGGCCTGCTATCTCCTAACCTCCCCGTTAGGCTAACAAGGGCTTCCCTACCAGCAGCTGTCTTATTCCTTTAGATTAGTATGAGGAAAGGGATTTTAAAACTTGAGAAAAGGAACACTAACTCAAGTTTTCACAGGTTTCATAGATTTCATTTGGGCTGGAAGGGACCCTGGAGTATCATCAAGTCCAGCTCCCTGCCCCAGGGGCAGGAAGTCATCAGGGATCATAAGATCCCAGCAAGACAAGCATCCAAATGTGTCCTGAAGACGTTCAAAGTGGGTGCTCGAACTGCCTCTGGTGGCAGTCTATTCCAAACCTTGGAGCTCGGACAGTGAAGATGCTCTTTCTAAGTCCAGCCTGACAGTGGAGTTTGTGACTGTTTGATCTTGCCATCCCTTGGGGGGGCTCTGGTGAACAGTCGTTCCCCCAGATCCTGATGAGCACCCCTGATAAGCTTATAGGTGGCCACCAGATCACCCCTGAGCCTGTGCTTTTCCAGGCTAAATAGCCCCATGGCTCTCAGCTTATCATAAGGTCTGTTTTCCTGACTCTGATCATGCATGTGGCTCTCCTCTGCATCCTCTCAAGCTTCTCATATCCTTTTTGAATTGTGAAGCCCAAAACTGGACACAGCACTCCAGCTGCCTCAAATGCCTTAAATCACATGGACAGAAATATGATATTAAAAATCTCTTTGCAAGAGAAACAGTACAAGGGTTCTTTATGCTGACTCCTGGGGACAATCGGCAGGACTTCATGTATCCCATAATGGTGGAATTTATTATAGCATTTACCCACTGCTGCAGAATGGCATTTGCAGCTCTATAAGGTTTAGGAAACCAAATCAACTGATTCCATCTATTACAATTGTGAAGATACCGTTGAAAATATGGACCTATGCAGTATTGCATCCTTCCTTCTTCTGAGCACCTGAAACAAGCCATGCAAAGAGACTGTCAATTAGTAAATCACCCCAGCACAAGAAAAGCCCTAAGGGGACCAAGAACAGAGTAAGGTTCCTTTGCAAGCAAAAATATCTGCAGAACATGAAACTAAACTGTAGAGACAGACTAACTAACCAAACTGCTGATAACACCAGCATCAAGATTGCTACCACAATCATCGTTTTCATATTCAATTTGTTTAAAGACTCATTTTTTTTAAAAATGCAGATGAAGTTGATGCAGAATTTGGATCCAGTTTGCTGTAAGGTACTGGAAATCAGAGTCTTGATTTATAAAAAGTTCTTCAGTATGAGACGTGGGTAAGGGCATTTTACCTCTACCTTCCTCACTCCATCTGCTGCCTAAACTAGGCAAGAGCATGAATGTGTGTTCCCCTGGGGCCAGCGCATCAATGCCATCATGCTAATACAAGAGAGTGAGCAGACCTAAAACTGAGCTCCTTAATGACTTTGTATGAGAAGAGCTCCAGTGATTTCAACAGCAAGGCATTCAAGTTACTAGGTGAGCGCAGTCATGCCAGATGATCCTACACATCTGGCGCAGTCATGCCAGATGATCCTACACACCTACCTGATCTGGGCAAACATAGCAAACAAAGGGGAAGAAACAGAAAAGGCTGTGTTTCTCTTTCACCTTCTTCAGCTGTAGTAGCCTTAGGTGTTAATTGTCACAATCAGGAATACTATTTTCAGAGAGGTGTGGTTATCAAGTGGATGGTATTCCTTTAATATAGCCTCAGGCTATATTCACTTTTTAGGTGATCCCTGCTGATATCTAGCCAAAGGAAACTGTGTATGGCCTGCCTCCTCATCCTATATAAGACACCTACACAGCAATGGTCTCACTGCCTTGGTCAGGGATAGGAGACTATGATGATGAAGCAGCAGCTGACCTCTTTCTCTGCCACCTCTCATGGAAATCTATTTGGCTTTCATCCCCTTCACTAAGCAAGGGAGGGATAACTTCTCTCAAATGGCAGACGGAAAAGGCTTTCTAGTTAATCTTCCTGATAATTCAGTATCCTATGCGACTAGGTTGACCACCTTTTCCAGATTGGAAGGTGGGACACATGCCCCTCGCCTGCGGCACAGCCGCAGCGGAGCCCATTGGGGGAGCAGAGCCAAGTGGAGCCTGTGGAGTGGGGCTGAGGCAGATGTGGGCTGCCCACTTCAGGGTCAGTGCTCCCCACCCTGCTGTCCTTCCCCAGGACCCTGTGTCAGCTGCATCACCATGGCAAGATGCCCCCTACCCACTTGGCAGCAGTAGGGAACACAACTCTGCACCACTGCCACTACTGCTGCCAGGTGTGCCTTGCCATGGTGGCACAGCCACCACAGGGCTCCCAGGGGGGAGGGCAGCAGGACAAGGAGCCCTGAGCCCATACATGGCCCCCTGCTCTGCACACAAAGCTAGGGGATACATGTCTCCCCGTGCCCTCCTCTCCAGGAGTGTACACAGCAGTGTGGAGCTGTCCCCTCCTCCCCCAAACAAGCCACCCTTGGCTCCATCTTGTTCCCTGGCCAGGCCCTGCAGCCACGCATTCCTGCCCCAGGCCCCATGCGCTATGCCAGCTGGGCAGCAGCCCCAGTCTCAGCCACCAACACTGCCCCACTCCCTCCCTCACCACGGGGGCCTGAATCTGCCTCCCCTGCCTCTCCCCAGCTCTCCACCACTGCCTGGGGCTGTGTTGCTGGCCTTTCATGCATACATGTACATGGCCCCCACTACCTCCCACTCTCCCAAGCCCTAAGCAGCCCCTTGCAGACTGGAACTCTGCCAGCCCACAAGGGGAAACCTGCTGTTTCTGTGGCAAATGGAAAACCCAGATCCCTGCATGATAGCGCAAATCTGGGACAAATGCCGTCCCAGAGTCATTCAACCGAGGACAAGGACTTTATCTTTCAATTTCAGGACTGTCCTGCCTAGCTAGGGACTGGTGGTCACCCTATATGTGACGTGGTTTCATTTCCCACTGAAGGAAACCAATAACAACCACCCAAAATAAAGGTTAATACGCTCTTATCAAATGCCAGCTTTCTAACTTTACCAGAAGAGTCAGTTCTGTAATTTTAGGTACATTGGGAAAATGTAAAGCAGATGTTTCCTGCCATTTGTTTTTAAGTTTCTTAGAGATCAGCTTCTTGTTAAAGTAGCAGTACCTTGTGGATATGTTGAGCTTGTCCTTGTATGCTTGAGCCACTTCACCTTTATTAAGAAAAAAAAAAACCCGGCAAACAATGAAATTGACCTCCAGCTAGAGTGTGTGTCCTGACAGGAACCAAGATTACATAACAAGTAACTCATATAGTCCTAGTTAAACTGTTCTAAAACTGCTGATTTTTCATTCAGATCAGCTACTTGCCTTGTTAGACTTTGGATCTTTAAATTGCAACACAGGGGGCCTGGCTGGCTGGTTTAGGAAATTAATGATGAAATATACAGACTTTCCCCTCCAGGTCAAACCGAGCCAGTAATGATCTACAGCATCAAGATCTTTCAGTAAATGAGCGACTTCTCACAGCCCTGGCAGAGCTCTCCAAGCTAGATGCTCACCAAACTGTTGGATACCACTTCACTAAACTGGTGTACGTGCGAATCTCCCTAGTCTTAATAAGCAGCCCTAGCTGTTTCCACAGCTGCTCTGGAACACTTCCAGGGCAAAGACTTACCATTTGCTGCCATTCATAGAAACAGGCCCACCTGGTATAGCCATCCACAGAGCTACTAGTGACCCCCAAGCCTCCCCGCATACCCTTTCCAGAACCCCAGCTGGATGTTCTTTTTGAGTGCATGATTCATGTCTTCAGGGGCTCTAGAAAAACATTTTAAAAAGAACTCTTTTTTTCTAATGAAACAAAATCCTGAGACTATGCGGTCTCAATCCTGTTACAGACAAGTATCTACATTGCGGGGGGGGATGGAATATATATATTCATAATTAGCCCTTATTGCCAGTCACCCAATAGGAAGGAAAAAACTTAAATGGGCATGGGGATTGAGCTAAGGAGTTACTCTTCCTTCATATCCGGATTGAAGCATGTTGGTCAGAACAGGGAAAGTTATTTAGCAACTATCTAAACAGTGCCCATCTCTGAGAACTTCAATATTTAGGCCCATCAGATTGAGCAAGTCTACCTGCGCAACTTACGCATAAGAGCACTTCTGATTTAATTTCTCTGAAAATGTTTGTTTCCTATGGCATTATAGAGGAAAAGAGCCAAAAATATTCCAAATCCAGTAACTGTTTGAACATGGTAGAATCTAGTCCTAAATGGTGGATATCATGTTCATGTGTTCCTCTCTGGGCACATCCTAATTGCAAGAGATAGCCCAGGTTCTTCCTCAGGTGGTTTCCCTAATCAGGCTACCATCCACACACACAGACCTCTGCCCCAAGTACAATGGTGCTTTAAACAAAGGGGATGTGGGCTAAAACTTAGTACCACTTTCACCTAGATTGGTAAAACATACTTTACAGCAAAATGCAGGCTAATTAACACAAGTGTTACAGTCTGGGGAATGACTGGCTGGGCTGCAGTACTGCAGAGAAGAAGGTGGGGATTACAGTAGACGATAAGCTGAATATGAGCCTATGGTGTGCTCTTGCTGAAAAAAAGGCCAATGGTGTACTAGGTTGTATTGACAGGACTTGCAAATCATGGGAAGTGATCCTTCTGCTCTATTTAGCACTGCTGAAACCTCACCTGGAGTACTGTGAAGCACTGGGGGATGTGAGCAACAAAAAGTTTTAGAGGCCTGAGAAGCATGACTTAAGAGGAAAGGCTGAAAGAACTAGGCTTACCAGAATTTAGTCAGAAGAAGAGAAGGCTAAGTGGGAATTTGATAACAGTCTTCAAATACCTGAAGGTCAATTAGAGAGAAGATAGAAATTGGCTTTTCTCTGTGGCCATAGGGGACAGAGCTAGCGGCAATGGCCTCAAGATACAGCAGAGGAAATTTACATTGGAGATTAGGAGAAACTTTCTGCCTATGCGGGTGGTCAATTATTGGAACAGCATACCTAAAGAAGTTATGGAACATCCATCCCTTCAAGAGTTTAAGAGCAGGCTGCACAGACACGTAGTGGGATATTTTACTAAAGGATGCTCTTGCCTTGACTAGATAGTCTTGTGAGGTCCCTTCCAGCCCTAATTTCCTATGATCATAGCTCTCCGTGTTTTCCCACAATTCTCCAGGACCTTATCATCTTTTGTCTCTTTCCTTCTTCTGCACTTAAAAGCCAACTGCCAATTGACATACAGTAGTCAAGTATTTAAACCCAAAAGCCACATGGCCTGCTACATTATTACTGTATTTTCACACCTTTTGAACAGAAATACCACCTGGGAAATTCCCCACCCAACTGGCCAGTCACTGAAACCAATGTTCTGGCAGACCCTTGGTGCAAGGCCAGTGGCACACCACATTTGGAGTGATGTACCCCAAAACTGCTATTCTATAAGATGCCTCCGAGAAGCTGGCAAAGGAGGCAGTTTACCTTATGGGACTCCTACCCGAGGCTAAAATCAAAACCATTTACCACAAGACTAAAGATTACAAATCCAAAAACTCAAGAGTGAGTATGTCTATGGATAGTCAGCATCAGGATTTTCTTTCAAATGTTTTCAGCACCCAGAAGTATTTGCCCTCTTCTTTGTACCTTTAATCTACTTGGTAATAACAGAAATCAGTGACAGACCCACTGAAGCTGTTCATCTCCACTGGGTAGTAAGTTTAAGGAGGAGATGCAAGGGATTTCTGACAAGTTGGCAGTTTTGAAAACTAGGCCTTAACTCTCTGTATGCTGCACTGACAGACAGGGGGCACAGACCAAAAAACTGGGAAGATAAATGGTGAAGCAGACAAGCTTAAATATAGCTAGGGAACGGTTCAAATCCTGCAATAGGGGGATTAAATGCCTTTAAAATAGATATGCCTAGAAAACATGACATTTTCCCATTGCAGAAATCAGTTTCTGACCTTGCCACTCTTATACCAAATCTCCTTCTCTTTTGGACTTAGAGGTACTAAACTACTATCTATTACTGAGAGGTCATATAAATCCTCCAGCTATCTTGAAGGAAAGGATAAAGAAGTACAATTGGGAGCTCTTTCTGCTAAGACTGGGATCAGATTCTCTCAGCTGCAAATTTGAAAAAAAAAAAAAAAAAAAGAATAGTGGTATAAGGGTTGGGGTTTTTTTGTTTTTTTAAAGAAAAGTATTTCCTCTTTAAATCCCACTTTTCTCCTCTTCAGTCACTTCTAGTCTCTTGCCATGTGTGATCAGGCTTCCCACATGGGAAGATGGCAGTTTTCACCTGCCACACATACAAACTCAAGGAATGCACACATGAAGGCAAGCACACTTCTTCAAGCATTATACACCAGTGAGAAAGCTGTGGGCAGAAGCATTAGAAAGCAATTCAAACAGAGAACTTGAAGAATTTGCTGTGTGTCTCATAAATCTGTTCTAGTCCTATAAAGTCCGCATAGCAATGATTACATTTAGGGCATAACAAACACCATTCACAGAGGGATTTTTTTCCCCCCAATAAAATGCTTGAAATATTCCGTGACCTACAAGGTGTATTCTAGACTGCAGTCTCTTTCACTTTGTTTGCATTTTATATTTGGAGAAGCAGTCCCTCCGCCAAAGCTATGGTCAAATGGGAGATCTGACTCCTCTTGATCAGTTCTTCGTTCATGAAGGATGACTAATTATTATGTCTCATGGTTGACAATATTTTAAATACCGGGGGTTTAGCAAATCTAGAGGCATGAATCCAAGTCCCTGGAACTAGAACCCCTAATATTACTCACAGTATGAGAATGAACTCCTTTGCAAAACTTCAGTTTTTGGTCTGATATAGTGGAAGGGAGAGGTGGAAGGTCTTGTGCTGGATGTGTTGGTCTGGGACTAGGGAGGTCTAAGTTCAGGTCCCAGCTCTGCAATACACTTCCATTTGACTTGGGCAGGTCACTAGAGCCTAATATTTCAGAGATCTGGGCATATTCAGCTCCAATGAAATCCTCATGAATGGTGAGTGGTTCGCACACTTGGAATCTGGGCCTCAGTTCATAGCTTTCATAGACATTAGGGCTGGAAGAGACTTAGGAAGATCATGGAGTCCAGCCCTCTGCCCCAGAGGCAGGAAGTCAGCTAGAGTCAAAGGATCCCAGTAGGATAGACATCCAAATGTTTCTTAAAAGAGTCCAGTGTAGGTGCTTGCACCACCTCTGGAGGGAGTCTGTTCCAGGCCTTGGGGGCTCAGACAATAAAGAAGTTTTTCCTTATGTCCAGCTTAAAACAGTCTTGGAGGAGTTTGTAACCATTTGACCTTGTCATTCCTTGGGGTGCTCTGGTGAACAGGCATTCCCCCAGGTCCTGATGTACGTTCCTTATATACTTACAGTCAGACATCAGTTCCCCCTGAGCCTGCACTTTTCCAGGCTGAAGAGTCCCATGGCTCTTAGCCTCTCATCACAGGGCCTGTTCTTCTGACTTCTGATCATGTGCATGGGTCTCCTCTGGACTCTCTCAAGCTTTTCCACATCCTTTTTCAATTGTGGAGCCCAGAATTAGATACAGTACTCCAGCTGTGGCCTCACCAAGTACAGCAGGAGGATGACATCCTGGGGTTTGCCTGAGAAGCATCTATGGATGCAAGCCAGAGTTTTGCTCACTTTACCAGCTGTGGACTTCATATTGGTGGCTCATATTCATCTTGTGCTCAATCATGACCCACAAGTTCCTTTCAGCTGTGGTGCTAGCAAGCATAGCACTGCCAAGCCTATAAGCATGCTGCAGGTTTTTTTCCCCACCACAAGGTGGAGTATCTTGCATTTTTTTGTGTTGAACTCCATCAGGTTTTCACCCACCCGTTTTCTGACCTGTTAAGGTCAGCCTGGATCACCAGCCTGTCCTTGAGTGTGGATGCTTTACCCCAAAATTTGGTGAACCTGGCCAGCCTGCTTCTGATACCAATGTCTACATCGCTAATAAAGATGTTAAAGAGTATAGCCCCAAAGACAGAGCCTTGGTGGACCCCACTGGTCATGGCGCACCACAATGATTTACAGGCAGCCTTTGACTTACAACATTTCAAGTTACAATGTTTCACACTTACAACGTTTCTAAATTGACACCATTTCAACTTTATGACATCAGTTTCGACTTGCAACGCCATGCCAGCGAACAAGTTCGCTGTGTCACCCATCTCCCTGGAGAACATCTGTCCAAACTTCCTTGGACACTTTCTTTAAGAAAGCAGACAAGACTCCAAAAAACCTTGCAGCCAAGACTCCTGAGAAGACTCTAGCCAAGAGCCCTTCAAAAAGTCCAACCAAAGGCCTTTCAAAAAGTCCAGCAAAGTCACCTCAAAGAAGTCCTTCCAAATCAATACGATTGTTATTTATGATATAAATACATTAATGCTATATTACTCATCTCTAATTGATCGAGTACAAAATTCTGGAGTATTTTTGGTGAAAATAGGGTAATCGGGCCTTGGTTCAGGAACCAATCCCCCATTTATAACATTGTTTCTTATGAGAAAATTTGTTCAGAGTTATAATGTTTCGACTTAGCTGTTTTCAGGAACCAATTGTGTTGCAAGTCCAAAGACTGCCTGTACTTCCATCTATTACCATGCCCTGGGTCCAAGCTCAGAGCCAATTCCCCAGCCACCCAACTGTGATGTAGCCCAGGCCACAGTTGGCCCATTTTTCCATGAAGATATCATGGGACACCAGATCAAAGGCTTTTTTAAAGTCAAAATATATGACATCAATCTCTTCTCCCTTGTCCAGGCGATATGTCACATGGTCATAGAAGGAAATAAGATTGGTCAGGTAAGACCTACCCACAACAAACCCATGCTGGCTGTCCCTCAGGATGTTGCCATCAGCCAGTTTGTCAAGAATGGTCTCTTTGATAACTTTTTCCAAGATCTTCTGCAGGATATAGGTCAGGCTGATAGGCCTGTAGTGCCCCAGATCTACTTTCCTCCCTTTCTTGAAGATAGGCACCACTTTGGCCTTCTTCCAATCTTCGGGCATTTCGCCTGAGCACCACGAGTTCTCAAAGATCCATGCCACTGGCTGAGCTATGATGCCTGCCAGCTCCTTAAGTACCATGGGGTGTAAACCATCTGGACCAGCTGACTTGAAGGTGTCCAGCCTCTCAAGGTGTTCCTTTACATGGTCTACAGTGAAGTTGGGCAACAATTCTCCCTCATCCTGGCCGTCCCGTACCATGAGGAGCAGGGAGGTCCCTTGGGGCTGGTGAAAAACTGACACAAAATACTCATTAAGCAGGTCGGCTTTTTCCTGTGTGTCAGTTGTCCCATTTGGTTGCCAAGTGTCCAATGTTACCCTTGCTTTTCTTCCAGCTCCCCACATATCTAAAAAAAAGGACTTTTTATTGTCTTTGATACGTGCAGCCAGTTGGAATTTGGTTGCAGCCCTGGCTTTCCTGGTTCTGAAACTGGCCTCCCTACAGGTCAAGACCAGTGCAGAATACTCCTCCTTTGAGATTATAATCTTCCATCCTTTATAGGTCTTTCTTTTTAGATGCAGGAGGTCCACAAGTTCCCTGCAGAGCCAAGGGGGCTGCTGTGCCCTTTTGCTGTCTTCCCTCCAAGATGGGATAGACATTGCTTGTGCTTTCAGGATCACTCCCTTGAATTCCCCTCTTCCTCTAGTTGTGGTCCCTTAGGGCCTTGCCAAGAAGCCTCCTGAGCTTGTCAAAGTCAGCTTTCCTGAAGTTGAGGACTTATGCATTGCTAACTGACTCGCCAGCTTTGCAGTGGATAGTGAAAGTGATCAGATTGTGGTCACTGTCTCTCAGTTTCTCTTCGCTGACTAGATCATCCCCCTTTGCCAGTGCCAGGTCGAGCAGTTCGTTGCATCTTGTCGGTCCATTGACTTCTTGAGTCAGACAGAGCTCATCCACACATGTGAGGAAGCTTTACAACCATTTGGATTTGGCTGAGTGCTCTTCCCATGAGATGTCTGGGTAGTTGAAGTCTCCCATGACAACCGTGCACCGGGAGCATGCAGCCTCACCCAGTTCCTTGGTGAATTCCTGGTCAAGCTCTTGATGCTGATTAGGGCCCCTACCATTGTGTCCCTTGTGCCATGTTCACCATGGATTTTAACCCAGAGGGTATCCAGTCGTCCACCCTGGGTGCCAGTGTTAGCTTGCAGGGGTGTGTAGCTTTTCTTGAAAGAGAGCTGCACCCCCGCCCTTTTATCTGCACACTCTCTCCTGTACAGGGTATAGCCATCTACACCTGTGGCCCAATAATAGGTGGAGTCCCACCAGGTCTCCGTTATCCTTATAAGATCACAGTCATTCTTGTTTAGCAGCAGGACCAGTTCCTTCTGTTTGTTCCCCAAGCCACAGTCTTTGATTGACTACCTCAATCCTCCTCTCCCTCCTCAGACCATAACCCAAAACTGGGAGGATCAAGGAAAACACCAGCTGTGCCTCCAACCCCCTAAGCCCCACTCCCAAAGCCCTGTAGCCTCTCACAACCCAGCTGTGATTGCTCCAAGCCATGTCATTTGTGCCCACATGGATAAGGAGCATAGGGTAGTGGTCAGTGGGCCAGATGAGCTTTGGAATCCTCTCCACTACATCCTGGATATGGGCTCCTGGGCAGCAGCAGACCTACCAGGCTAAGGGGTCAGGGTGGCAGATTGCTCCCTCAGTCCCCGTCAGGAGGGAGTCTCCCACAACGACCACTCTCCATGTGGCCTTAGGTAGCTGTGGGTGATCCTCCCTTGCCAACAGGAGCTGGCAGCTCAGCAGGCTCTACTGGGGCTGCAAAAGGTTCATACCTGTTGCAGAGCTCCAGAAGGGAGGGGACCCTGGTGCAGCAGGCCTTGGGGCCATTGACCACCTTAGTCCAACCCCCTGGCTGGACAGTATGGGAGATCCTCAAGTCCTCCCTCATCCTGGAAGGTGACCTTGGTCTACCTTTGGCCTCCAGGGGGTGAAGGGCCTGGCAGTAGGAGTCTCTCCTGCTCACTATCCCCGATGGCACACAGTCTCTGGACTGCGGACTGGAGCTCCTCTATCTGGCGCCCCAAAGACACCAAAGTGGAACAAAGCTCACAAGGGGAGGTGGCCATGCTCCCAGTCCCAGGTGCCTGAAATCGTGCCAGGCAGTCCTCACAGCTGAGAGCCCAGAACCATGGGTTCTATCTGGGTGGAGCTCAGTTCTCTACCATTAAAATAAAGATCATATTTTCTTACATCCCAGAGAACTGGAATGCAGTGGAAGAGTGGCAAAGGAATTTTTCACTTTGGCTTCAAAGTCATTCATTTTAGCATTGCTCTGGATTCAGGGGCATATCCAGAGTAGGTGCAGTGGTACATTTCTACCCCACTTTGATTCCTTCTCCACCCAGAGTGTAAAACAAATTGCCTAACAGTGGAGCAGCATTTCTATTCAAGCAGCAGTCAGGGAGTCACTTGACTTCATGGATCATTATAATCTACCTGATTCCTTCTACACTCTTTATTCGAGAGATGTTAATGATGCTCTTTCCTTTTTAATGATCTTCAATGGTCCCTCTAATCAAGCTATGTTTTCTTCTGAACTTCTGCTGTCTGCTAGTTTCTCTTGGTAATGGAGCTCCTATTTCACAGCCCTCCAGACTGTTTTGAACTCTAGCTAGAAACATTAACTGAAGTGAATATGAACTCAAGTGTGGAAGTAACTTTCAGTGAAGCACTGGAAGGATTTTCAAGGTGCTCAGAGGGCTAGATTTTTTTTTTTAGGAATCATAAGAAGTTGTACATTTAATTCTAATGACTACAAGACTAATGAAACAACACATTTTGATTATTTTTGCCAAGTCTGTTATTTTCATACATAATGTATGATATAGCAAATTAATTTTCATTCCAATAAAGTTTTTTCTTTTGCTTCAATTTTAAACTGATTAATGTTGGCTTCTAGCATATTAGTAAGGTTTCTAGTTTCTTTTTAACTGGAGAAAAATGTGTGTTGGGTTATGTGATAATACATCACACCATCTGCATCTCCCTTTTGAAAATCCTCAATCCGCCCATGTCTGGAGCCATGTCCAGTTAACCCAGCTATAAAAATCAGTAGCTAACTAGTCATTTGGGCTGAAGAGTCAAAGGCAGTTGGATGTGATATTAGCCACATCGCTCCTTAGTACGCTGTTGGCTATATAATTTAGCATGTCTTATTCATGCCACCCTGACAGAATAGTAGGCTTAGGTAGATATTTGACATGGGTAGTTATACCAAGTCCACAGACACTTGGGAAGAGCTCATATTTATTACTGATGAAAGCTACTTGAGCACCTAGACATATGTACATTAGAAATATTAATCATTAGTATTTAATATATTCAGTTAATACATTTTAAGTGTACGTAGACACACAAAACCTGCTGTCATAAGATAAACAAACTTTTCCAGATTTCTTGATTTAAAGTGATGGCCTAAACCAGCATACTGGATATAATCATCTGCCTCTTAGCCAAAGCTTCAAAAAAGGAGGGAGCCTGCTTCTTTGGTGGAGGTGGACATTGCCAGCACAAAGTGAATTAAGAATACAAGCATATCAGATCAGTGCTGTTTTTCACTCAGCTTGCACTGACACAATTGCCTTCCTCATGTGCAAGACAGCACAGAATCAGGTCATACACCTGGATCAAATTTGCATGGTTTGGGCATGTTTCTGTACCAGACCAATCAGGAGCAGTAAAAGCAAATACACCCATGTTAGAGGAAGTTCATGTCTGATTTTAGATCCAAACTCCACAGCTTGGGCTCATCTTTAATTACAAATTTACTAAATGGGAGTTGATGATTGTGAAACCAATAACCTGTAAAGTTTGCCGAAGTCCTACTTAGGTACTAGTCTGGCTGAGAATAAGACCAATAATATACATTAACTAAGCATTTATATGCACTTCAGTCTTATTTTGACCGAGTAATGTTTGGTCACAATTCTTTTTCAGATTTCCATGGCTCCCAACAAAATTTGTTAGCTGACATCTATTATGTCATAAACCATTTGCAGTGGTATCCACAGGTCAATTACTTTGATACAAACACATATTTTGGAATCTGAATTATGCATGTTAAGTTGTATGCATTTAGACAAGAAATATTTGTGCGTCTTATTTACTGCTATTGTAAATGAGTGTTGTGCCCTAGCACCAGAAAAAAACTACCTCTAGATAATCAGAATTTAGAGCAGAAGGAGACTTAGGGCACATCTACAATGAGTCAGTGTGCAAACACCACACAAACACACTCCACCCCAACTCTGTGAATACCACATACAATAATAATCATCGTCTTCATCATCAAGTAAAATCTTGTATAGTCATTTGACATGTACCTAGAGCAGGGGTGGGCAAAATGCGGCCCGTGAGCCAGATCCAGCCCTCCAGGCCATTCTCTCCAGCCTGCAGGGACCTTCAAAAAACAATTATTACTGGCCTGCAGCTGCCCCTCTGAAAGCCAGCGGGAGGCATGGGCTTTCAGAGGTTGCATGCAATTGGACTGGGCAGGCTCTGTGCTTCCATCTCCATAAGGCTCCCAGCTGGGAGCGCCATGTGGAGGCACCAAGCATGATGGTGGGTGACTGGACAGCTGGTGAATGGGGAGGGGAGATTCTGTATGCAGTGCTGGGAGCTGCACATGGCAGCAGGGAGCCCACCCAATCTGATGGCACGCACGTGTGGGTGGGATTTGTGGTGGGGCATAGGCTCCCCACTCTCCTATGGTGCACATCCCCACTACCAGTGGCAGCAACAGAAGAAGGCACTGGGCCCTAGGGGCGCTGCTCATGACCCACAGCAGGCAGAGCCCCGCCCCCCCCAGTGGCATGCAGCTCCAGCTGAGTTCCAGGGGCTGCATGTGGTGGTATAGAGCTTGCCCACCCTGCTGGCATACACCTTTGGACCAGACCGTACTGGCTCCATGCTGTCATGTGGGGCTCTTGGTACTGCAGGCAGGAGCTGCACACCAGTGGGCTGAGCTGGGCTGGGCTGGGCTGACTCTCTGCCTCCATGTGGGGCTTCCAGCACTCAAAAAAGCAACTGCATGTGGAGGCATAAAACCACCCTGGCCTGGCCTGGCCTAGTGGCACACACTCCTAGCTGCAGTTGCAGGAGCTCCACATGGCATCATAGAGCCACCCCAGTATGTGTAGGTGGGCGTGGGCTGTGTTTGGGGTCAGCCACACAGGTAAGAGGCAGCTCCTTTCTGTCCACTCTCCAGTCCCAGATCCTCCCAATCCTTTCTTTGTTAGCTCCAGGGTGTCCTGATTGATGTGTGTTTGCATAGTATATATAGAGGTAATTGCATAATAGCTCAAAATACAGTCTTACTCTTGTATAGTGCAGGGTATATGTGCAATTTGTGGGGGAAGGGGGCTGGGTGATGAGGAATTCTGCTGTCTGTGGAATAACTACTCCTGGTAACGAAGCTCCTATTTCACAGCCCTGCAGATTATTTTTAACTCATAACTCCATTGGAATATTTGTTTTTACTTGCTTCAATCTTAGATCAATTAATAGAGCCCAAGGCCCCTAGCAAATTAGGAAAGCTTCTAGTTTCTTTAATGAGGCATGTAAAAAAGACACTTTTTTTTTTTTCTAACCATCTGCACCCCCTTTTCAAAATGCAGGATTTACCCATGTCCACAGCACCTGCCAGCTGTCCATTACAGGGTGGGTGTTGGGAGTAGAAGTCAGCGTCAAAGAAAAGCCCTTTAAACATCCTAGAGATTGTGGGCTCTTGGCGGATAGGAGGTCCAGGGTTTCCTTTCATGAAATTAAACTGCTCAGAATTGAAAAGAGCCAAAGAAGAGTTAGTTGTTATTGCCTCCTTTGGCTTGCACAGAATTTCTGACTCTGCTTTTAGGATGTTTTTTTTTTTTTTTTCCAATCACAAGAACACAAAGCACTGTGTTTTTGCAATCTGTTCAGAGTAGGTGGGAATAGAGTTGCTGCCCAGAGGGTGTTTGGGAAAGGGAACATGATAAGAGAACACTTTGGGTAGGGATACTCCTCAAGTCCAATTACTGTTCCTTCCAGCACAGTAAGTATTCCCTGATTCTATGGAAGTAGCCTTCTGCTCCTATTTCTATTGTTCTCCTGTTATTCAGAAGGCCCTCCCTGCTCCTCCAGTAGCAGCTGTGAGCTCTCCGCTCCCCTCCAAAATTTTTGAATTTGAATGGGCAAAGATCAGCCTGTGATAAAAAAAGACTGTAGCAGGATCATGATTATAGCTTTGTTCAAACATTCTTTAGACTTCACATGGTTCTTCATTTCCTGGGCAGACTTGCCTCTCAGAAACAACACAGACATAAATCAGAACTCAATAAAATAACTTAACATAGTACATATACAGTGTACTCACAGTCCTGAGTCATCCCCAGCCCCTAAGAAGGTACCTCCAGCTCACTAGTGCTCCCTTCACACTACAGCCTTCCTTCCCAGGTTGTCTTTGACTCAGGTCTCCAACATGATGCAGCTGTTTCCCATCTTACAGCCCTAGGTCTTTTCCCAGGCCCAGTGCCTCAGACTGATTGACTTCCTCCCTCTCACACACACACCAAGTTCTCAACTCTCAGTTCCTATTCTCCAGCACTTTTCCCCCAAGAACCTAACTATACTCTCCCTTTTCCCCAGGAAGTTGTTCTCCTAGCTCCCTTCCATCAGGGCCTTTTGTTTCCCTGTGGCCAGCCAATTTTCTTTCTCAGCTGGCACAGTCCTCCTAAGCAGCCTGCAATCAGTGCTTACTTCCTGCAGCTGGGCTGTAGCCTCTAAAAGCCTGCAGTCTGCTACAGTGTTATAATGACACAGGCGGTGCTAGCTGGTGACAGACAGGGAGAAGGGCTTGAATCCTTTCAGTCTTAGAAGAGTGTAATAGCTCCACTCTTCATCTCCTCTGAAGTCTCGCTCCCTTCTTTCCTACCCACAACACATTTGTTGGCTTGCTTCCCTCAGAGGTCTCTCTCTGCACCTTGGAGGGAGGATCTGTTGTCCCAGACACCAACAGAGAACCCTCTCCTCTGCAGCCAACCTGAAACATCCCCTGGGTCTAGGGAACATCCCCTGAGCTGGCAGTGTAGTGAAGTAGGGGGGCTAAATCTGCTGCCCCTTGGGACAGACTGTGAAATATGGTACATTTGAGAGCCGTGACACTCACTTTGATACCCAGGTCAGCACTTCCCAGATGGGAGTTCCCCAAGAAAGGAAGAACAAATCAAAAATTATTTTATAAAAAAGCCAAGCTGGCCACTTTCCATAAGGCTGCAATTCCTCTTCTCACCTCCACTTAGGTCTTAGGGTAGAGTCTAATGAGCTATTTCTGCACCAGAGCTTCAGCACTAACTTCAACACCTACCAAGAGGCTGGGGCATTGAATAACATGCTGTTACCTTTCATGAAACTGTATACTACTAAGCTGTCTTGTTCAAATATAGTTTCTTCATGTGATAGAGCAAGAATGGTGGTGAAACTTACTGTGTTAGTCCTGTAGATAAATGGAGAACCTCAGACCAGTGCCTTTCACACACTAGTATTTCAAAAAGAGATTAAACTGGTTTGTCCACAGAAGACTCACAGGATAGTGATTCCATGTCTAGCCCTCAGATTGTAAGGAGCCACTCCAAGTTTTTATAGCTTTTGGTGAAAAATGAAGTTAGAAAATGCCATTTGGAGTTACTAAATAGGCTTATCTTAAAGAGAAATCTAGCTGTCATTTAAGTAGAAATACTTGGTAAATAGCTTGGGTTTTTAAAAGACTGAATCCTCTGTGAGGTTCCATTCTTTATTGCAACATGTTGCAGTACAATATACCCTATTGTATATTAATACCTAAAGCAGTGGTTCTCAGCCCTTTTAAACCTAAGGTACATGTACCTGGACACATTCGAGGTACCCTTTGAAAAATACCACTCTTTTGAATCCAGAAAAATAATACAGCATAAAGACTGTAACTATGGATTTCTATTTGAAATCTCTTGAGTTTACCTGGTGAATCATGGCTGCATACCTAACAGTGCTAAAATCGTATGGTACCCTGAAGCACCCTTGAAAGGATCTAAAGGCACCCCAGGGTGTTGTTCCCTGTTTGAGAATCACTGACCTAGAGATACAGCCATTTGCAATGTACTTAAAAGCAGTCAAGACATTCATTATTTTACCTAGCTCATTAAAAGATGCTATTGGATCACCAGTTTTATCACTGCTAATTTCCAATTAAGGTGATATGATACTAGATAACGTTTTCAGAGTATCAAAATTCCATCTTTTAAAAGATGTCTTAATAAAGCACTTCTGAAACAGTGATGAGTACAATTTTCAAGAATACTCAAGTGGTATGTCTAATAATACATGGTATCTGTGTCTTTCATGGTATCTGATTGCAGGCAAGGTCCTTTTTGTGATTCATCTTTTATTAGATCAAGTGTGTAGTTGGAAGAGATGTTGGACACTGCAACCCTACTACAATTACAGCTGCAGTATATTTACATTGCTTATCACAAAGTATACATGATATTTTAAGCACCCACTCCCAATCTAAACTCATATATTCATTCTGAAGCAACCTGCTGTAATGCCTACATATCATACAGAAGGTAGCTTCACCCCTGCTCCTGCCCCATGAGCCACAGCTGGAATAACTAAGGGAAGTATTAGGAATTCAGGTTAATAGGAGAGGTCAGGGAGGACACATTTTGCTGTGCTGAATGGAGCTAGAAGGCAGTATTTTTTTTCTTTTAATCCATAGTTTATGTTATTTCATTGATTACTGCCTCCCCAACAGAGGTCAGAGAAACAGACTTTTTCTAATCCTTTTCTCCCAAGATGGGCAGGCAGTCAGTGACAGACTTGTTAGCACAGCAGTAATAAATGAGATGCAAGTTATTTCCTGACAAGCTAATGACTGGCTGGGAGGAGCCGACTGTTCAAGGAGCAGTCAGGATCATTAACCCCAGCCAGTTATTAGTCCTATGGAAATACTGTACACTGAGATCATTAAGTCTACTGCATACTGGGGGAAAAAACAGGCATGTGGATATTTGCAAATGGTAACACAGTTTCACGGAGTCTGTATTTGCTTGGCATAGCAAGAGCAGTGATGCTTTATACATTAACTGGCCTGATGAAACCACCTCCTAATATTCTATGCATCTTAAGCTCCACATTTTTACAAGTTATCCAAACTATATTTTACATAGTTGTCCGTATAATTAGTCCTGGCAAGGACAGACAAATGTATTAGGGTTTACATCCCCTAACAGAATTTACATTAGATGTGTATATACCAACATAAATTACATAAGTACCAAAATTATCAGGTGTTCAGCTATCTCAGGGTAGCTATTTTAGTAGGCAGCTATTACTGTACCTCTCCCCCACAGGTACCAGTCTATTTGCCCACAGATTTCAGCAACCCTGGGATGGATTGGGATAGACAACACCTAAACCAGCATAGGCTACAAGGGTGGAGTTTTGCCCCAGATTATTTCAGGGGTAATTCTGCACTGAATTAGACACTTACCCTAGTTTAAATGTTTGTCATCTGTCTGCTCCTTTTTTTCTTTTTTTTAATACTGATGTAACTGCACTAGCATAAAAGTGCCATCTGTCCACAGCCTTAGGATAAGCATTCATTGTTCTTACAAAATAAAATGCAATTGAAAGAGTATATTAACCAGTTGTGTCTGACAGTTGGACTGAGGAATAGAACAGTTGGTCCCTTGGGAGAGCTAAATCCAATATTTCTGAAGTTTAAAGTGTGGGGGTTTTTTATATTGGCAAGTAGAATTACATTTTAGCAACAGAGTATGGTGGCTTTAAATCCACCCTCCATATGCCAACCATACAGTGACTCTCTCTTTTTTTTTAATTAAATCACAGTTCTTCTCAAATAAGAGAAAGTGGTAGGTGTGGGAGACAATTTGGCACATGACAAATAGCTCTTGTTTCTTAAAAAAAAAAGAAGGTAAATGTTGTTGTTCTGTGGACTTCTTCATATTCATTTTAACAAAGCTGTGATGCCAGAATGACACATTTAATGCAAAGGAAGAAATAGTGGTGTAGGTTGTAGCTATGTTGGTCTGCATAGGCAGACACAGCTATTTATGAGGTTAGGGTTTCGTCCACTGTGAGGTGTCCAATCTGATTTTTTGGGGGGGTTTTGGCATTGATCTTTTCCTGAATGCTGTCAGAGGATGAGTTGTTGGGAGTGGGTTCAGTTTGGTTGTAGAAATATTCCTTGAGGCAGAGGCAGAGGAAGAATTCTTCTAGTTCTCCACATTGAAGTATTTTATTAGGGTATTTTTCTGGACAGAAACTTAGGCCTTTAGAAAGGACAGCTTTTTCAGTTTTGGTAAGCATGTGTGTGGAGAGATTGATAATATTTGTGGGTTGTGTGCTGCTTTCAGTTTTATCAAGTCTGAGGTTGGAATGTTGTAAGCTGAAAAGATCAATGCCAAAAAATCCCAAAAAAATCAGATTGGACACCTCACAGTGGACAAAACCCTAACCTCGACTGCTACATTGACTCCTTCAGGGAAAGAATGAACAATGAAATAATCAGCAACACACGCCACTTTAACAACCTCTCTCTACCAGAGAAAAAGGCCATAGAATCTCCAAGATCTAACCACCAAATAGTAATAAAACCAGCAGATAAAGGAGGAGCCATAGTCATCCTAAACCCTGAAGACTACATAAAGGAAGCCAACAGACAGCTCTTTGACACAACCTACTACAAAGAACTACAAGAAGATCCTACTCCCCTTTTACCAAGAAACTCAACAATACCATCAAATCATTTCCATTAAGACTACAAGAAAAACTACAGACCTTGATCCCCCCACTACCTAAACCCAGGGACTTTTTACATGCTCCCTAAAATCCACAAACAAGGGAACCCTGGCAGACCTATCATATCCAACCATGGGACCCTAACTGAGGAAATATCAGGTTTCATTGAATCAATCCTAAAACCGCTCATCACCCACAGAGCAAGTTTTGTACAAGACACTACAGACTTTTTACGGAAACTTAAAAACATAGACCACCTTCCCAGCACTATGAACGTTATCAGCCTATATACCAACATCCCACACCAGGACAACTAAGAAATAGCCCAATAAAAGAGTCAGTGATGGCTTGAAGTAGTACTGGCCAAGAGGTGCACAAGGAATAGCCTGAGTTAGGAAGAAGCACTGGACTAGACTGAAGTTCAGACTTGTTCCTATGCCTGGCTATGCTCCTGACTAGCTGGATATCATTATAAGATGACTTGTCTTAAACACTGAAGAGATCAAGTAAATAAGAGTCTGTGTAGAAAGCATTCCAAAGAATTAGCACTTCTGAATTTTTATTTTCAATAAAGAGATGTAGTACACAACTCCTTGATCAGACAGGCACAGGATTATTTTAGAAAGCAGTGATCTAACTTCAGTTGCTCCACACAAGACTTTCAAAACTCTGCACTTACAAAACACCTTGCAAACACACAGTCTGGCAACACTCCGGTGAAGTAATGTCACCTCTAATTTACAGATAGGGACACCAATAATACTTGGCCAGAGTTTTTTTATCCCTCAAACTTGTGTGTCTAAACTCAAACTTATGTTCCTAAAATCAAACCTAGGCCCCTGACAAATCAAGTCTCATATTTAGAAGCACCATGCACTGAAAAAGTCAGTTGAAGACAACAGAAACAACATATACAACTTTAATATATACATCCATTTATAATTAGGTAACTCTACAGATTTAGGAGACTAACATTAGGAAGCGCACACATTTTGAAGGGATAGAAATGACCATTGTACAAAGAACCACTTACTTCATGGCTTGCTGTTTTTTAAATGGAGAACCAATATAGGAAGGAGAGCACTGTTAAGTAGATTGCTGCTGCATCTGGAATTCTTTAATGACTTGAAAAGGAATCATACAAAAAGGACACATGGCTAAAGACAATGTAGCACAAGCAACGTAGCACAAGCATGTAGTGGAAAAAAAACTTAGAAGGTTGAGATGCAAAATGACTCAAAATTACCAGGGGATATAAAAGGCACCAAAAACAATTCTCATAAATATAGGAGAAAGAAGACAAAGGAAAGGACAGGTTCAGGAAGGAGAGCAAATCATGGATGATACAGAGAAGGCTGAATATTTGATGCCTTTTTTGCCTCCACCTGCAGAAAAAAAAGAAGTGGGTAACTAGATACTTAACTCACTTGAACAATGCAGGAAAAAAGAAGTGGGTAACCAGATGCTTAACTCACTTGAGCAAGGTGAATGATAAAATAAGAGGAAAATAGTTAACAAATACTTAGATAACATAGGTCTGACTTGATCCATCTGATAAAATAAACCTGAGAGTATATAAGGGAGTAAGCAGATGAAGCAGACCAAACCTTCAGCAAACATTTGTGAGAAGTCAAGGAGGAGGACAGAACTGTCTAGATGGCTGGAGAAGAGCTATCACAGCACCTACTTTTAAAGATGTGGTACCAGGGGAATTCTGGATCAATCAGTTGAAATGTAAAACATGGAAAGATACTAAAACAAATTGTTAAGTAATCATTCATAACCAACCAAAGGATAATACAGTGATAAAACCAATAATATAAATTTTGACAGGAATTTGTTGTGTCAAACCAATATTAATTTCCTTCTATAAGTAGCTTAGCAGATAAACAGTAAATGTAAGATTTGGCTTTAGTAAAGGCTTTTATTACTGTTCCCCATGTCACAATTTCATAAGCAAACAGGGGAATCATGATCTAGATTATATTACCATTACACAATCAGTTGAAAACTCAGTCGAAAAGTAGAGAAAACATTTCAAATAGGATCCATCAGGGGTCTCTCCTGGACCAAGTTCTATTCAATACTTTCATTAATGATTAGGATGAAGGTGTATGGGGTACAAATGCAAGACATGCTGAGGATACCAAACTAGGAAGAGGTGCAAGCACTTTGAAAGACAGGGTCAGAATTCAAAATGGTTTTAATAAATTGGTTAGAAACCAAAAGATTATACTCAATGGAAAGACAAATGCAAAATTCTAGACTTGGAAAGGAAAACCAAATTTTCAAAATAGAAAGGGGGAATAATCAGCTATTACTGGTTGAATATGCTATGAATAAGCAGCAATACTGCAGGAAATGATACGGGAGCTATTAAAGGCCACAAACTAAGGAAGAGACAATTGCAAATGGATTATTTTCAGGACACTTTGGTCTTTGGGTAATGTTTGTTTATCAATCCAGGGAGCTGGATGAAGTGACCTGAGAAGGCACTTGCATTCCTATGTGATACTATTGTAAGAAAAGTATATGTCATATTGAGGCTTACTGAAAAAAGTGTGATATGCATGATACAGGAGGCAATTATTTCACTCCACTGGATGCTACTGAAGTCTAATTGAGGCCTGCAGCATGTCAGCCACCACACTACAAGAGGCATGTAGACCACTTGGAGATGGCCCAGAATAAATTAAAAGGCTTTACAAAATATCAAAAATAAGTTCCCAGTATGTAAAAGGTTATTAAAAAGAAGTCAGTGATCAATTGTTCTCTATGTCCATATGAACTAATACAAGAAAGAATTGGCTTAATTAAAAAAAAAAATGTTAGGTTTGATATTGGGAAATATCCTTCTAAGTACATAGATTCGTAGACAGAAATACAGGTTGACTATTCCACAAGCTCTCTTGAGGTTGGGCAGATAGGACTAACACCTTTCACAGATGGTCCAAATCAGTGGTGGCCAACCTTTCTAGGAAATGCTCCAGAAATTACCCCTGCATCCTGCCTGAGTGTCATTCTGATCCTTTTCCTCTGTCCAATCTGATATTGTTTTCTGCTTCCTGCCTGGTATTCTCTGCCAGATCCCTGCTCAGCTTTCTGCTTCCTGCCCTATCTGCTGCTATGCTGCCTGTTCCCTCCCTGATCCATCATATGCCACACAGAGACTGCCCATGCCACTTGTGGCACATGTGCTGCAAGTTAGCCATCCCTAATCTAGATAATCACCCTTCCTCAGTGTGAATGGACTAGATCAGGGGTTCGGAAGACATCTCTAGGGGATATGTAGGAGGAATGGTGTAATGGTGGATTTAATTTTCATTATAATAACTCGTGGCATTTAAGGGGTTAAAATAGAAAATGTATGCTAGTAGGGGGACGCTGGCAGCTGGTAGATCTGGAAGAGGGTATGCAATAAGAAAAAGTTTGGGAATCTCTGGACTAGATGATTTCTTGAGATCCCTTCTGAGCCTAATTTTTTTTAATCTGTATGTATTTATAGGAATTCTTTATAGCAAAGTCTGTACTGAATTGCATTTTTATCCAGCAAAGGTATAATCCTTCCCTTTTTTGCCTGTCATAGTCATTTTAGGATTATGATGACCTGGATAGGTAGGGAGCAGGGAGGCAGGACTCTAACAGTAGCATGTAAACAATAACAGCCAGGGAGTGGTAGTTTCTATATTACTAGCTTGGCTGTTCCTAAGCTTCTTGGTGTGTTGAAGTTTGCTGGAAGTAGAGCAATGCTTCTGAATTTCCAGGGGAAACTTCTGTAGCATCTTCTTCCTGATGATTCATATTAAATCCTAGGTGGAGCTAGCAGGATATGCTTGTAGTAATTGATCTGCATCTTTTGGCTCAGTTCTAATACCCAGGCAAGTAGGGTTCTGTCTGAACCTTTTTTCCCACGGAAACTGGGCTTTTTGAGTGGGACGAAGTTGTCATAGAACATGTGAGTTTTCTGTGGGAAAACTTACACTTCTTGTCAACCACCTGAAACTTTTAGGTTTCAACAAAGCCAAAATTTTCCACAGTGGGGGAATATTTTTCTGACCACCTCTAGCTACCACTTAAGTTTAGGGTGACAGACTGACACCATGTTTTAGTGCTAACATATGGATTTAAACCGTGAAGAGTTCCACGTAAGAGCACAAAAGTTTGTGTATGGCATCCCCTGGCCGTGTAGGACCCTATCCATGCTGAGCTCACAGTAGGACTGGAACTTTCGCTGCCTTTTAATTTAACAAGATAACATTTAGTTGGTATTTTAAACTGCCAGGTAATTTGACTCATCAACAGTTTTTTTAATTAATTTAAACTTTCAGTTGTGGTTACACTCTGCTTAGATGATCGACAGAAAGCTATGAAAAGGGGGTTCCCATTTGACTTACATTTGTGACTCTTGTTTTTAACCAGGATTAGGGAGTGGAGCTTTAGGAAGAGTGATATGTTTCCTGTGACTTAAAAGTCAAAAAGTAAGATTTTTGTTAAGGAGACACTACTTGATCAAATCATTATATAATGTTTTCGTAGTTTCTAACCTCATATGGGCAGCACTAGGTTTGGTATAATCTGAGTCACATATCCATAGGAAACAGCAATGTCACATAAACCTCTGGAATTGCTTCAGCTTTTGGAAGTGTTTCCTGCTTGTGACATGTGACCAAGATTTGTTTTGTTATTTTACAAAGCAGCAGTTCCCCGAACACTGTGTTCTCCTAATGAATAGATGAACAAAAGAATGGCTTTTAACTGAATACTACTGCCTGTACAAAAGAAAAATCAACCCCAACCCTCTAGCAATGCTGACTTCCAGTCATAGGCTGATTCTGTTGGAAGCATTCAATACCACCATCAGCATATACAGAACTATAAATGTATGCAGGGGCATCAATTTTCATTGTTGCTGTGGGGAGGGAGCTACAATGACAGATATGTGGAAAGTTTTACACATTTCAGATGACAGCCCTCTTCCTGAGGGAGGCCTTTGGGCCCCCACATACTCAGCACCTATGAATGTGTGTGAACACATGTAAAATCTTCCTATGACTAGTATATGACTTAAAAATGAGTAGGAAATCTTCTAAGTGGGGCTTACCAAGATTATTGCACTTCTGTGCAAGGGACTTCCTGGGACGGGATGGGCTTCATCTTTCCACAAAAAGTAAAAGTCTCTTTTCTTACAGGTTGGCTGATCTCCTACGTCGGGCTTTGACGGGGGATGGGGAGGCAAGGGTTGGAGAGAATCTAGGACCTACAAACTACAAGACATGCAACAGTATATCCCAGGTAAGTACTTAGGGGCCCACTGGGCATCAGAACAGGGAGTGCTTGGGGGTACCAAAGGCACCATTCGGAGGACTCAAGTGCCTCTATACTAATGCTAGGAGCAGGGGGAACAAGCAGGAAGAACTCATGCTCCTGCTTGCAGACAATAACTTTGATTTAGTGGGGCTAACAGAAACCTGATGGGATCCTACCCATGACTGGGCAGTATGCATTGAGGGCTATACGTTGTATAGACAGGACAGAGTAGGGAGAAAAAAGGAAGGGGGGATTGCTCTCTATTAAGGAGCATTATACATCTACCCGAATCAAAATGGGATCAGAGGAGGAGAATGTTGAGGAATTGTGGGTTAGGATACATGGAGATCTAAGGGAAAGGGACTTAGTGGGGAGGGTCTGCTACAGACCACCACACCAAGAAGAAAATCTAGACTTGGAATTATTGAGGCAGCTCTCAGAGGCCATACAGGGACGTGGTTGTCATGGGGGACCTAAACTACCCTGACATCTGCTGGGAGGAACAATCAGCCAAATCCAACCATTCACATAGTTTCTTAACCTGTATACAGGACCTCCACCTAACACAACTAAAGGGAATGCCTTACTGGACTTGGCATTGGCTACAGGGGATGACCTGGTAGGAGAGCTGCATATTCGTGGTCACCTTGGAGATAGTGACCATAAATCAGTCAAATTCACCATATGGCATAGGGTGGGAAAAATAAGTAGTAGGCTGGAAGAGCTTCATCAGAGAGTAATGAAGGAATTGGCTGGTGTCATAGCAGAACAACTGACACGGCTGTTTGAGCGCTCGTGGCACTCGGGCCAGGTCCCAGGGGACTGGAAAAGGGCTAGTGTGGTCCCTATTTGCAAGAAGGGGAGGAAGGAGGATCCGAGTAATTATAAACCGTCAGTCTCACCTCCATCCTTGGAAAAGTCTTTGAAAAAATTATGAAGGATCGTATCTGTGGGAGTCTAGCAGGAAAAATAATGCAGCAGGGCAACCAGCATGGATTCATAACAGGTAGGTCATGCCTGACTAATTTGGTTTCATTTTATGACCAGGTCACAAAATGCTTAGACGTAGGAGTAGAGGTAGATGTTGTTTACTTGGATTTTAGGAAGGCCTTTGATACATAAAGAGGCTGTGACACAAATGTTTACACAGTCCAGTAGGTGGCAAACTGGCTTGAGGGTTGCACCCAGAGAGTGGTAGTAGACAGGTCAGTATCAACCTGGAAGGATGTGGGTAGTGGGGTCCCACAGGGCTCGGTCCTTCTTCAGTGTCTTCATCAGTGACTTAGACGTGGGCATGAAACATACTCCGTCCAAGTTTGCAGATGATACTAAATGGTGGGGTGAAGTGAACACTCAATTGCAAGCAGACCTGGACAGGTCCGGAAAAGTGGGCAGAACACAATAGGATGCAGTACAAGGACAAATGCAGAGTGCTGCACCTAGGGCATAAAACTATCCGGCACACCTGCTGACTGGGGAATGATCCTCTTAGCAGCACAGAAGCGGAAAGGGATCTCGGAGTCATAATGGACTCCAAGATGAACATGACTCGTCAGTGTGACAAAATCATCAGCAAAGCTAACCGCACTTTATCGTGCATCAGCAGATGCATGACAAATAGAGCCAAAGAAGTGATACTCAGACTGCAGTTGGAGTACTGGGTTCAGTTTTGGGCACCGTACTTTAAGAAAGATGTGGATAGCCCCAAGAGGGTCCAGAGAAGGGCCACTCGTATGGTTAAGGGTTTCAGGCCAAGCCCTATAAAGAGAGACTAAGGGACCTAGATTTCTTCAGCCTCCACAAGAGAAAGCTGAGAGGTAGCTGCCTACAAATTCATTAGGGGGAGGCAGGAAGGGATCAGAGATGCTCTGTTCACCAGGGCACCTCTTGGGGTAACAAGAAACAATGACCACAAACTGACAGAGAGCAGATTTAGGCTGAACATCAGGAAAAACTTCTTCACAGTAAGGGTGGCCAAAATTTGGAATGGGCTTCCAAGGGAGGTGGTGCTCTCCCCTAGCTTGGGGATCTTTAAGAGAAGGCTGGATAGGCATCTGGCTGGGGTCATCTGACAACAGCACCCTTTCCTGTCCGGGGCAGGGGGTTGGACTCGATCTGTTGAGAACTCTTCTGACCCTAGCATCTATGAATCTATTAAACCACTGGGGGAAGGAGAATAAAACCTTTAAGATAGGGAGGAGAATAAATTTCACTTGGATGAGCAACTTCAGAGCAATATAAGGACCCAAGTAAGAGCAGAGGACAGAGCCTATTATTATTACTACTATTATCATCATCATCAGAACTGGGACTTGTTTCATCTTTAAACTCATACAGCCAGCAGGTTGGACTAGCACCAGGCTGGACTAGTGTGGGCCTCTTTTGCTTTCTGTTCAGAAGACAGAGCAGGGTGACTGACACTTTAGGCCAGTAGTCTGCAAACCCTAGGCCCACAGGCTACATCTAAGGGGCCCGAGAAAGATGACTAGGATCAAAAGTATGCGAGTCCCCATACTTACAATTCAAAGGGGTCCACACCTCCACACACAATTTTTAGGGGTCCACAAATGAACAAAGGTTGAAAACCATTGCTTCAAGCCACTGCTTTACTCCATCAATGGACCAGGACAAGGATTTGCACATCCAGCTTGAATAACAGTGACCTCGAATGAGCCACAAGTGCCCCAGTGGCAGATGGTTCAGTGGGGCGCTTCCCAGGTGCTTACAGCAGGACAGGGAGGATGTCCGGCTGGCTGGACACGCTGTTTGGGGACAAGCCAGTCCTCTGTTTTCAGCCAGTTAGGGACCAGCTGGCTCAGAGAGCCATAGTGCTCTAGGTCAGTGTTTTTCAACCCATGGGCTGCAACCTAAAAGCCGATTGCAAGAATATACAAAAGAGTCATGAACTTTAAAAATGGATTCTCCTTTAAAGGAGAAAAATGTGGGTTTTCCCTTGCAGGCTGGCAGAGTCCCAGCCTGTGCGGGGCTCCTTGTCCCCGCCAACCCAAACCCCCACTTCCCCATACACTGGAGGGCTGGGGTATGGGGGGCAGCCTTCACCTCAGCGGCACTCGCACCCGCTGGCTCGCCCCAATGGCGCCGAGGAGCCCAGGCGGGCCCAGCCACAGCTCCCCGCCCGGCGCTAATCCGCCCGGGAGCCAGCGGCCTGGGGCCCAACCTCCCAG
>NW_017728913.1:2240942-2259460 GCF_001723895.1 Crocodylus porosus
GGAGGCCTCGTGGGTCAGATCGTGAGTTGGGTCTTCGGGGATTTTTAATCTAGCTGTAAAATTGCCACATCTGGCTGCCGTGGGGGGGAGGTGGTATCCCAGTTTCCCCATCTAGCTGCCGGGGGGGAGGCAGTAGCCCAGTTTCCACATCTGGCTGCCGGGGAGGTGGCAGCCCAGTTTCCTCATCTGGCTGCCGGGGGGGGAGGCGGCAGCCCAGTTTCCACATCTGGCTGCCGGGGGGATGGGGTGTTGCCAGATCTGGTTCCTATGCAGTTGTAGCCAACAGTTCTTGCAGATTGTATCAGAACCTCCACCGCTGATATGAGTGATAGCATAGTTGTAACATTAATTTTGGTAATGATATCATTCTGATTTGGGGAGGGGATTTTTAAAACAGAAAGTTTTTAATTTCTTGGTCTTTCTGGAACACTGTTTTTCTTGGTGTGAAAGCTAGTACTGCTTTTTCAAGCCTGAGTCAAACTCAAAAGTCAGGATGCTTGAGGTTAAAGTATCTTGGGATGTCCTCACCTACTTTGTCTGGGTATTGCATTACATGGGGTAGGAATACCAGGCCTGAGAACACACAGTCCTTAACTCTTCTGTACAAATGACGTAAGAGAAGACTTCAGTATACCCTATCTGAATTTTCTTGCTTGAATAAGATTTTAAATTGGATCATTCTAGCATCACCTTTTTTTCATAATCAACACATTTTATATAGACAAGTATTTCAGAAGGGGTGGGTTATGAAAGAAATCTCTTCTAGGATAATTAAAGCCACAGCAGTGCAACTCCCTAATATAAATGTACTGCACTGATATAAAGTGGAACTTAAATTGTGTTACCATCATTCATTAGTTGTGCTGTAAGGCTGGTAGCTGACAGACCTAACAATTTTTTGGGGAATGCTGAATGTTTCCTTTCACGGACTGATCCAGCTGCTGCAACCAGTGAGGCTTTCTAGTGGCTTCAGTGGGAATTGGATCAGTCTCTTGGGCCCCCATTCTGCAGTGTGACCGAGCAGACTGAGCTGTGCACCTGCAGGGAACCCTGCTAATGAAACCGGTTCCAGGATTGGGGCATTTTCTTAGATGGTGATGACACTTGGCAGATATTATTACTGCTGAGGTAATTTTGCTGGACCATGCAGGTCTTCTGTACATGACATAAAAACCCTAAAAGAGTCTTCAGTTCACTTTCCTGTGTATTTTTAGGAATTAGTTTGGACTGAGGGTACAGGATGGGTTGGCCAGGCCCAACCTGCATCTGAATCATTTGTGACTTGCTTTCACTTCCATCTCCTCTTGCACCCTTTCAATCAGGTTATGGTTTAGGTGCTGGCTTCCAGGATGAAGCTGGCATTTCAGTCTCTCGGGTAAACATGGATAGCTTTTTAAAGAGCTGGGGAGTAAGATGGGGCAGTAGGGGAAGGGATTTTATTTCTCTTGTTTCCTGCTTTACGCCAAGTCAGATTTCCTGCCAGTATCTTCTAATGTTGCAGATCTCTGGTCTTCAGAGTGATAGTCATCTAGGGAGATTAAGATTTTATTTATAGAAGCTTATTTTGTCCTCGAGGAACCAGCGCTACTCTAACTAGAACTCTAGAAAAGAAACAAGTAGTCTACTCCTGTATAATTGCAATGAAGATCTAAGCAGCTGGCCCTGTGTAGGAATAACTCCATTTCTACCCTTCTGACTTGATTTTCTCAAATACAGGCAATGATTTTTGGAACACCCTGCCAGGGCTGAGGAATGCATTTGTAGGATCATACCACTGGCACACTCCTTTTTATTTACAAGAAAAGTTAATTTCAGTGGTACTTACTAAGACATGGGGATTCCCCAGGGTCTGCTCTGAAAGTTGAAGCTGACATACTTATAGTGGGTCCTAGAGTTTCTTGTGGCCAATATAGCTCCCCATACTATGTAGTCCACAGCACAGCAGTCTGTTCATTCTTGCAGGGTAGTATCAAAGCACCCTGGCTTCAGTAGTGGCAGTTATGAGAAACCTGAGAAAGAGAGGCTAAACTAGGAAGGAAGCTGATGCATCGGGAAGAACAAGTGTGTTTAGAGTTGTCACGATCCAGGAAAACATTATTTGCATATTCCACCCAAGACTTTTGGGAAATCCAGATACAGGTATGAATCCTGTACCTTGAGTCTTTCTAGATCGTTGATTCTTCCTAGATCAGTTGCTGAAACTGCCCATTTGCTCCACCTTTTCAGGGCAACATACATGGTAACCGTTCTGAAATGCAGTGCAGTATACCCTTGCGGGAGGCTTCAGCTGCAGTTCTCTTCTTTGTGCTAGTGTGACCCCATTAGCTTTTACTATTTCCATTTCCATGCATTACTGAAAGCAGGAAGTTGGATGAGGCACTGATTTAGATCAGTGGTGCCCAACCTTTATGCCCCGTGGGCTGGATGAGCCATGTCATGGCCAGACCTGGTTGGGGCCTGGCCAGATTCAGCAAGTGGTGTGCTTGAAAATTTGGCAGTGGGGGAGAACTGGTAGTGTTAATCACGCGGGGCTCCCCCACTGCCAAATTTCCTGATCTGTGGGGAGCTGCATGGGCTGGATGCCATGGCTCCAAGAGCCAGATTTGACCTGCAAGTTGTGGGTTGAGCACCTCTGATATAGATGGGAAGACTTTCATTGTATTGCTTTTAATTTGTCTTCAATGACTCACTAGGGTAGTTTATGAGTACTTCAAATACTCTGCACAGAAGGTAGTCATGCAGTTCCTGTTTTTAATAGGCTTGCCCAAATTTGTCATTTGTACAGCATGCAGGCACAGACTGGATGTAGGTGGAAAGAACATAGCAGTAGCCAGTTCCTGGGAGGGTGGGGGATGGAGGGAGACTGCAGAGAGCTGGATGTCTGCCGGAAAAACAAAGCCTGCTAATGTGAATTACTATTCTGAGATAAAAGAAATGCTTGCTTTAATTAAACAGACCACTAAGGACTGCATGTTTCATTGAAAATAGAAACATCTGTTTTTTCCTATCTCCAAATGATCTATAATAACTTATGTAATTGTTCCTGTATAATGCGCTTTCTGTGCAAATTTAAAGCCCAAGGTGTGCGCAAGTAATTAAACCAGTTCCTTTATTTTAAGGAAATGACTTTGTGTACTATGTAAGAACAAGCAGTAGCTGAGGATGAAGTAAGGCGAATTGCTATAATTTGCCAAAGGTGCTGTTGAGCAATCTGCTCGTCTTGGAGGAACACTTCTGTGATGAACAATTCTTCCATCAGCATTGCTTGCCAGGCAGAACTATATGAGGGGGCTGAGTTAGACATTACTTGGAAGCAGGAAGTCTAATGCTTAGTCAGCCCTACAATTCTTCAGAAGGGCATGAATGACTCAGATACTTAAGTCTCATTTGCAGAGAATTGACTTGGGCCATGTCAGTTCAACTCCTCCCACCTTTAGCTAAATCAGCTACAGAAAAGGTCTGCATCCCAAATATGATTCATGTCAAGTATATACTTTATCATCTTTGCTTGTTTACTGTCCTATGGTACTGTAAAATTGTGATGTAAAGAAAAAAATAAATTGTTGCTCAGTGGCTAATGCTAGGAATCTTTTCAAAGCTCTGTCTCCTGCATGATGGCCTGTTCCTGGTCTTATAAAATAGTCAGTGTGCCTTTTGAGCCAGGTACAGATGTTATGATTTTGGTATGACTGATCAGAAATCTATCTATGCCCATAACAGAACAGAAGTTTGGCTCATACAGACTGGCTTAAAAATGAAAAACCCCAATCTAAGATTTGCACTCCCCTCTCCCCCTGCAACCAGAGGGCAAATGCATGTTTTGTTTGCTGCAGATCTAAACTAAACCATGTACAGAAAACTGCATAACTTAGATTGATTCTGCCCCAGGCTTTTTAAATGTCTGTACCTAGCTGTAAAGTTCTGCCCCTGCATATTCCCAGAACTGCTGCTACCTTGACAAGTTTGGACAACTCTGCTCTAATCTGATATCTAAGGCCTATTTCTCTTAAAGGACCCAGTCTAGGTTAGTGTGCTCTGGGCAGGCCTAATGTGCATCATATTGAGCTCCAAACAAGCAGTAGCTATAGCTCCTTTCAATCAAGAATATGGCTGGTGTAGGAGGTGGTGATGATGATGATGGTGCTGCTGCTTTCCCTGCTACAATGGCTCAGTTGCTAGGGTGATTATTCAGGTTATGGGAGACCTTGGGCTGAGGCAGTTCAAGCACAAACTTGCATCTCCCAGAAGAATACCCTTGTCGCTAGGCTTTAGGCTAGGTTGGGTGGGAGTGCACTATGTAGGACCACTGGGTCATTGTGCAAAAAGGGGGTTGGGGGTTGGAAATCAAGATTCGTTAGGCCACAGAGAGAATTCACAGAAGGAGAATGAGTGTCTAGTCCAGTGTTTAATGCACTCACCTGGGACAGGGGATACCCTGGTTCCGTAAGCTATCTCCCTGAGGCTGAGAAGGGAATTGAACCCAGGTCTCCCACAGTCTGATAGTGGGCCCAAGCTACTGGCTTCTCTGCCATCTTAAAATAGGTGTCCTCTGCTTCATCCTGGAAAGTCAAGTTGTAGCCCAGGACAGACCTTGGAGCTGTGAATCCTGACCTGATGTAGATGCTATCTTGTAGCCTAGAGTTAGGCCCCTAAGCTACTAAGAGCTTAAATACACCCTCTTTGTTCAGCATTTCACATAAGGCTTCTTTGGAAAGCTCCCTGTACAGTGTTCTGGCTGTTTTGAATCCTGCTCTAAGGCACCTGCCTCTCCCCTTGCATTACAGAAAGAGCATAGGTACCTTAGGATTGAAGATTCCACTTGGGAGCTAGGCCTCTAAATGGGTTGCAGTGAGTTGCAACCCTGACCCCTGCAATATCCAGTCCCTTTGTAAAGCTCTTATTGATGTGGTAAAGGTCCATGCTCTTAATTCTGAAAGTCCCACACATGAACCCTGCTGTTGGCCCAACATACACAGTATGATCCGATTACCTAATGCTACTGCTTCTCATACACTACAGACGGGAGCAAAGCACATTCCACTCTGTTTGTGCTCTCTTGGGCCAAGGAAGCCGTTTATGCAAGATGTAGCTTCTGCCCATGGAACCTTTTGCTTCCTATGGACCATGAAATATCTGCAGTGAATAAAGCAAGGCCTGTCAGTTCTAAGTCTGGTTTTCCCTGTTACAGGGTGGGAGGAACAGTGTGTCAATTCCTGTATTCAAAAGTCAGAGGCCATAGCTCAAGAAGTAGCCATATAGATGCATAAGATCTGCACCTGGCAATATTTGTCTTTTAAGGCATGGTTGAAACCAAACAGTTAACAGGACTTATGAACAGTTTGTCTGTGCATACAGCTTCTCGTAATATCAAGGGTTATGTACAGCCTTGGACTCTACCCCTTTGTTCAGATTCTTCTACCACCCCTGTTTACTTAACTGGCCTGAAGAAGGGGTGGTGTGTTCTGTTTTTATTAACAGCACATGTAGTCATGAAACAGATCTGCAGAGTTGACATCCCTTGTTGCAACATCACCTGAAGAATGTCTCTCCCATGCTGTGCACCCCACCTCTAAATTGCAAGATCAGTTGTAATTTGTGTCTGGTTGGCACTTTGTGGTACTGCCAAGTTCTGAGAATTCAGTCAAAGGGGCAGCTGATAAACTCTCTACTATCAGGCTGCCAGTGAGTTCACCTGAACTGTAAGCTCTTCAAACAGCAGCCTTGTACTTGCCTTGACACCATGCACACCTTTGGCACTGTGAGAACAGCAAATAAAGCAACTTGTCAGTGCTGAAAGGAAGGGTGTATGCTGCTGGTGTGTCACTACTCCCTCACAACTCTAGATGCAGGTGGAAAAATGGTTCACAACACTTCAGCTATCCCTTTCTAAGACTCTTTTGCAAGAGCCCATCTATTCCCTATGTCATCTGCTCTCGGGCAACTTAACTGAGTGCTCCAGAGTGTCATAGGAAACCCCCTGTTCCTGGTACCCTTCAACCAACTTGCTTTCTCTGCCAGCCTCCAGAGTGTTCTGTGGAAACTTTTCCTGCTCCCTTCAGCTTCCTTATGTCGAGTTGGCCTCTCTCCTTTATTGGCAAAATGCTGAGCCATTATGGGTAAGCCTGAAGGGCCACCGATCCTATAAATGAAGGATTCTCTGGGATCAGATGAAGTACAGAATCTATTTAAGCCTGGGAAGTTCCCCTTAATGATGTGCTATTCTCAGAAGAGGATGGTATCTGTGATCATACAGATCTTTTTCCCCTCTGACAAGAAGCTGAGGTTACTTTGATGCTTAGAGCTTGCAGATATGCAATTTCCAGCTTTACCTATTGTAACTTGTTCTCACTATGAGCCCCTTGCCCCTGTCTTTAGGTAATTTTTCTTGTTCTCTAGCCTCAGTCTACTTTTGGACAGGGCAAAGATCAGTGCAGGGGCTTTCACTTGTGTGTCAGTGTTAATCAAAATGCAGTCTGCACAAGGTCCAACATGGTACTATAATAGCATTAATGAGATATAGGATTTATAGCAGGGATAACTGTGTCAGTGGCCTAGAAGAAAGAAGCTTGCAACTCATGGATCACAGCATGATATTTGGCGTACCTTAGATCCATTATGTGGTACTAACATACTATCTGGTGCATCATGCACTGAGAAATGTGCCAGGGGATCTCTGAGACTACCAAAAGCCCTATTACCTTCATTGGATTGAATTGCTTGCCCAGTTCAGGATGGCCTAAAACCATCCCTAACTGTAGCCAATACATGCCTTCCTTTCATTTGCCCATTCTCCACATGGTGATAGAAAAGTCAGAGACTTGCCCTGACTATTTTTGTGGCCATTTAAGCTACAATGCCTGCTTTTAAAAAAAAAAATAATAATAAGCAGTGTTTCTTAGTGTTTCAGTGTCTCAAGAACAGGTGAAAACTTGCCAAGACTGCACAGTACTGACTAGCTTTCAGCTGCTGCTGCTGCTTCTGGGAGAGGACTGCTGTTTCTGAATACAGGTGTCTTGTTTTCAAGCAGCCTGAGGATTTAGCAGATTTTTTCCTATTCTAACATAAAAGCAGCAGAGGCATAAACAGGAGAACTATAATCCTGCTTCTAACTTCAGTTCCTGCTGCAAAATATTCTTACTGCTTACTGCCTAAAGCATTGGGCATTATCCAACCTATGTATAAGTCTGAAATACTGAATTTAAATATGCTAGGAAAGTGAGATTACCTCTGTGCACCTGACAAGTAATGCTGTTTCTAGGGGCCAAAGACAGTGCAGGCTTATGCAGCATACAGTGCATTTTTTTGTATTTTTAGACTTGTTCATTTGTTACCCTAGACAAAAACAGTCTTTGTCATGTATTCTAAACCAATTCCATTTGTTAGTGCTGTGGTTCAAACTAGCAAGCAGTTGGCATATAAATAGTGTTTAAAAAACAGCTGGAGGTTTCAACCAGAACACAGAAAAAAACCTTTTAAACTCCAAAAGGATGAAAAAACTTTTCAGTCCCAAAACGTCTCTGAGTTGTGAATAAATACATTGAGCTTATAATGACATTGTATTGATAATCATTGCTAGTGGAATACGGAGTACTTTTGATAGTCTTTGAACATCAGCCAAATGCTCAGGCAGCTTGCTTGCCTTTTTGATACCAAATATGTCCAGATAACCCACATATTGATAAGCATGCATAACAAATCCCATCTAAGATCTCCTTGTAGATTTTAACACATTGCTCATCGTAGCAGCCAAACAAAGTGATCTAGAAAGGATTCCCCTTTAAACCAATTTCCCTAAAATATTCCAGGCCTTGATTGTATGTTTGAAATAGTTCTGCAAGTGCCCATTAGATGTCACTACTTGGCCAGCTTGTGCCGTAAAGAACATTCGTGTGACGTTGAAGCTTACGTTTCTGTGCACTTCACCATTAGACTGTTCACTGTATTCACTCTGGTGCGTTCTTGCAGCTTATCAGGTGTGTATGCATGATAACTATGATTGTTTGCCACTTTGGGACATTGTGGGGATGTTACTAAACCTACGCTTAGCTTAAATGGCTCCACTCTTGGTGAAACTATTTAGAAGCTTCTCTGTGTATGTGGTATGTAAATGTTAGCTAGTCATTTAACAAATGTAAGATGGCCTCTCTCTCATTTTATCAGAAATGAAAATTAATAGCTAAAGTAATTCTTTAAACTGAATGTTTTTAATTTTACCAGTTGTGGGCCTAAGGGCCCTAAATAAGAACGAATTAAGTGCGAAACTGGCTATTCTAGTTACACTACTAACAAATTTATTTAAAAAAAATACGTGTATTTGTCATAATTGGAGAGCAAAATAAGGGTGGGGGGAAGCCCATTCTTTCAAGAGAATCACTTTGGACCCCACTTTCCACGGATTAGAAATGTATATCATTTTCCTTGAATGATAAAAGTACTACTACTTGTTTCCTATTGTGCCCTATAGTCAAGGAGAAGAGTGAAATACTTTGTCTTAAGGTATTTGTTTCACTTATGCAGTACTTCATTATGCAGGGAATAGGACTAAATGAGATCAAAAGTAGAGGAAAGGCATAAATAGGGGAGAAAATAAACTATTTAAAAAATATCCAGATAGTATGAACACACTTAAATAACCAAGGCTTGATTTGAAAGTCACATCAAAATGTCAATAAATAAATAATATCCCCTAATCCAGCAAGAACTTACTGCCTTCCACTAGACCTACTGCAGCACAAAAAATAGTACTGATCAAATCAGTGACAGTTATTCTGGAAACCATGCTGAGGCACCAGTAGGAAATGGTAAACATACCATTTGCTCTTCTAAATGAAAAATAGAAAGTCTTTTTATTGAGGAGTAACACAGGAAACTGAATGTGGTGTTTTTGTTCTGAAAACTCATCCAGATAAGGGAAGGGAATTTTCTTGTTGGTCTCTTTTTCCATATCTAATAAGCTCAAATAAAATATGTGGGTATCCTTAAACCTCTCTCACTGCCAGCCTTACACACTGAACCCAAGCTTTGTAAGTCAACCTTTGATCCTTGCCATGCTTCACATGTTGTTTAGTTCTCTGGGGGGAAAAAATACTATATTCTTGCAGTGTCCTTGTCTCTTTTTAACAGGCTTGCATGGGTACACCTATTAAAATCTTAGCTGCTTTCTATTCCATCAGCCTTAGCTGGTTGAGCTTTCCCAAACTGTGAGCACAAAGTTAACAGGTCAGCATGTCTGACTGGTGATTACAGTTGTGGGTGAGCAGGCGTGACTGATTTACGCAACAGGTTTGCTGCTTATGCAATAAAATGTCATTTCATACGTAGTTACTGCCTAGAACAAAGGCATCATTTACTTTCCATCCCTGTTCTAGTTCTTGCTGCTAACAAAGTAATCCCTCTGGAAAACCTGATAGGAGCATAGTTAGGGAGGGCTTCTGTCAAACAAGCCCCAACCTGATCTTTTTCTGACAAATTGGAAAGAGATTGAATAAATACCTCTAGCCAGATAAGTTGCTTGGGATGTTCTGCAGGGCCCCCGAAGGGAGCCTAGGGAACTGTGGACTGGATCACATCAAAACGTGCATTGGGCTTTAAATGACCACAGTGTTATTTCCAGGTTGGCAAGCTGAATGTTTTCAAGTTGACCTTATGATAAAAGGAAGAGAGAAAGCTGAGGGTGACAATCACATGCATAACTTTGCTTAGATAGACACCAGGCACCGGGAGATGCCCAGTATAATTGGGCATCCTTTGTGGTGTTCATGGACACTTGAAAATATAGTTGTGTGAACCAGAAGAGATGGCAGCTCCCTGCCCAACCACCCCAGCCTGCTGTCACCTGAGTTTAGTGAGAGCTGCTTTCTCTACTACAGCTGCAGGCTCCTCTGGTCTTGAACAGGGCACAGCCAGACCCAGAGAGGACTTCTGGGGCCACTCAGAGAAAAGGGGGCACGAAGGGCAGAGTTGTAGGGTTTCATTGGAGATGAGCAGAAAAGAAGTACAGGGGAACACAGATTGTTGTGTAGGATGCAGGTGAAACGGCTGCCTGCAAGAACAAGGGGTTGCTAAGGATGGGGGAGCACTGTTGAATAGGGTGAATCACGGGCTGGAGGGTGGCTGGGGAGCAGTTTGGAGAGGCTTTGTTAAATTAAAGGTTGGAGTTGCAAAGGCAGATGAGCAGGATGAAGTGGGGGAAAAAAAAACCTTGGAGAAAAAAATCCAAGGAAGAGATCTTCCTCCTAAGGCAAGATGGAAGAGGAGGAAGAGATTGGGTCGGTGGGAACATCTGACTCAACACTTGTGAAAATCTGGCCCCTTAGGAGCAGCTTTGAGTCTAAGCTTAGACACTAAGTGATGAGCAGGATTGCTTATTTACTCAGGCTGGTCTCTACGCAGGAAGACCACAGATAGAAAGCATCCAAATAGTTGCACAATGAATGCCATCTCAGTTAAATGATGTACAGATGAGGTAAATGAGCACTGACTGAACTTTGCTTTCTGTCCTTATTCCCTAGAAATCAATTCAGTGGATTTCTACCATGACCCGTCATTTAACGCAGGGAGGGGAGGGAGGAATGTTGTACTCTGCTGATTGTTGATCAGATTTTCTTTCCCCTTTCCTCCCTCTGTCAAAATTAGTCCCTTTGATATTTTGGAGACATTGTAGCTGTATAACCTGCAGAGATCAGCCATTCTTAGTAGCAAGCAAATAAGTAGGAACAGGATTTAGTTACTTTAGTTGGGTCACTTCAGAGAGGCAGCATGGTGGAGAGGCTAGAGCACTGGCCATCACATTGGGATGAATGAATTCTAGTTCTGATTCTGCTACTGATGGCCAGCGTGACCTTGACTGGAAAAGTTGTTTCATGTCCTGCTTTGCATCTGTCCTGTTTGCTTAGAAAATCAGGGACTGTTTTGCTTCCTGGCATAACAGATCCCAATTATGGTTGGGATTCCTTTGTTTCTGTCCCAGTAGCAGCTAATCTCACCTGCTTGAGTTCTGAAAACAGAAATGAAAACTTTCACTCTGAGGCTGTGGAGCCTCAGGGGAGAGGGAAGATACTGAGCAGAAAATAATGAGGCCTTTTGAGGCATTTACAATTCCTGTCTCATATCAGACTTCCCTGCAGATGGCAGTGGTGGATTGGTACTTCGTGTAGAGGAGGGAGGAGTTTTTGTTTTATGGACTCAGTACGTTTAGTTCCAGCATGAAATATTTTTGAAAAGAATCTTAGTGCATGAGCTGTATTCTTCAAAGCTGCTTGTAGAGGTTTAGCATTAAAATGTATGAATACAATACTATTTTTGGTGGCTTCCAAATTGCATCAGGTCTAGGAACAAAGGTACAGACTCCAAACGTACCCATATATTGCTTAGAAAACTTTGGCCTTCTACACTCCACCACCATCATGGCTGCAGAGTTAAAATTAAAGGGCACAATAGCAACAGATAAATGAGACGTATCTTTTTCATTACAAACTAAGAACATACATAGGTGGCAAGGAAGTGCCACTTTTAATTCTAGAAAAGCTAGTGTCAGTAGTCTCTATCTAGAAAATACATATGTAGGATATATGAATCCTGCAGACTTAGGAAAAGGATTATTTAAGATTAATCTCTTCTCAGAAGATGTGAGGAGTTATGAGTTCTCATTTTTGCAGTACTGCTTGAATCTAACTGCAGAGAGAGATTGTGCAACTTACAGAAGTTACTGGCTAAACTCACCTTTGAAGCTTTCACTCAGTTGTCAGAGCTTTCAGAAAGTTCACATCTCTTCTTTAAGTGGGACTTGATGGAAAGCAAAACACCGGAGACCTGGGCAATTGGAAGAAATTCCATACGGAATATCTGTAGTTTAAATAGGAACTCCTGGAATGCATCAGGGTTGGTGATTTTTCAGCCAGAAAAATGTGCTGGATAGATTTTTGTGTAATTTGAAATCTGAAACAATCCTTTCCCTGGCACACTTTTTATTTCTAATACAGGGAGAGACTTTTGCATGACACGTTACAATGAAAAGGTGATAGTGTGGTGATTAGAGGTAATCAGAAAGCTTTTTGAAAATGTATCTTAGTTTTATTCTGAGGAAATTTTCTTCTGGAAGGGTTTTGAAGTCTAAGGCTTTGTGGCCATATAAAGCATCTCTCTTACTACAGCTTACTGGGTAGGATTTTGGATGCCCTGATTTGTACTAGAATTAGAATTAATTAGACTGGGGAAGAACAAGACTATTCTGATTCAGGGCTTGAACCCAGGTCTCCCCATCCCAGGTCAGTGTCCTAGTTACTGAACTGTAGTGTTAGGTACTTTCACTGTCATCATGTCTACGAAATCTATGACTTTTTAGGGCTGGAAGGGACCTCGGAAGATCATCAAGTGCAGCCCCCTGCCCTAGGGGCAGGAAGTCAGCTAGGGTCAAAGGATTCCAGCAAGATATGCTTCCAAACGTTTCTTAAAAGAGTCCAGAGTAGGTGCTTGTGCCAGCTGTGGAGAGAGTCTATTCCAGGCCTTGGGAGCCCAGACAGTAAAGAAGTTTTTCCTTATGTCCAACCTAAAACAGTCTTGAAGGAGTTTGTAACCATTGGACCTTGTCATCCTTTGGGCTACTCTGAGAACTCTGAACACCCAGATCACCCCCAGCTGAAAAGCTGTGGTTTGGATCTTCAGCAGACATTTTGCCAAAACTTCGTTTTTTGCAAAAAATGTTTTGAGTCTGTTTCAATTTGGAACAGAAAGAAATGTTGATACTTTAAAAATTACCTAGAAATGTTGATGCCTAAAGATGTCCATAGTGAACATCTATGAATATCTTCCACCTCCAGGTGAAATCTTTGTTTTAAATCACTTCTAACCTAACCAGTGAGTATTCCCCCTGCCACCCCTTCTGAACACTGTAGGGCCAGTTTCTGCAGGATTCAATTCCAGTGATCATATTTTACAAACCATGGCAGTCCTTGGCTTTCACAAATCTTGTTACATCTTGTATAGCTAATAGTTCTTCCTGTAAATTCTGATAATTTCATCTATTGTCTCTCTTATCCATTTGAGGTGAAGTCACAATGGGAAGCATATCTCTGATCTGAATTGCTCAGTTGCATGTTCACATGCACCTTTCCTGCAGTTGGTGCAAGGCAGTCAATCTGAATTATTTGGAATGTGGCACCCATAAGATGTGAATAAAACACCTGGCTTTGAACAAAGAAGATGGATACGGAAGTTGAACAGGACTATATTAATAGGTTTTTCAGCGAAATTGCTAAAAAGAAAATGTTAGGATAGAAGCTTTTGGAAGAACAGCACTAAAATGGGAGAAACCTTGAAGGCTGCCTATGTCTACTAGCCTTCTGATTTCAAACCAAGAGTAAATAGCCTGGAAATGAGCAGACCAGTTACCAAAATACCTCTCACTGCCAACACCCAACTAGGTGACAAACTGATGTAAAAGACCTAGAAAACGTTTAAAAGGCAAAGGTGTTCTTCTTCACTAATGCACTTAATTTGTAACTTAAGTACAGTCGTATTAATTTCAACTAATTTTTTTGAAAAGACAAATCTTCCTCCTCCCTGCCTTTTTAATATCTTATTTCTTCGAAGTACAATGTAACTTTGAGAAACAGTCCTTACTGACTTGCACTTCTTTTTTGCAGCCTTTTAAAACGTTCCTACACATGAGGATTAAATTCCAGGAATATTGGTATTACTACCCAAAGAATCAATAGTCTACCCTGTCTTTGTGAGGAATTTTCAATCCTGGATGTGAAAGGGGGATGCAGGGGAAGTTGATCAGACTTGATGCTGAACTTTGACTCCTTCCTTTCCAGTACATTCCATGGGAAACAGTACAAGCAGGCTGTATAGCGCTTTTGCTAAGACACTAAGCAGCAGCGCAGTCTCCCACCATCGGGAATATTTGGAGCAGTCTGATGCGGAACAGCTGGATCCCATAGATCCTAAGGAGCTGCTTGAAGAATGCCAGGTGATTCTTCAGAAGCGCCCTCCCCGTCTCCAGAGAGACTTTGTGGACCTGAGGACAGATTCCATCAGCAGCCATCACTCCATTAGGGTCATGCAGTGGAACATTCTTGCACAAGGTACGAATCCCCAGTGAACCTCAGGTTTGAGGCAGCCTCTTAAAACCATAAGCGGTTGAAAGCAAATTCTGTGTACGTGGATTTAGCAGCTGTAGTGTTTCCACACAGTTGTAAAGGGGATTGGGAGGAGCACGGTAGCAAAAATCACATAACACACACTCTCTTCCTCATTCCTGTAGTTGTAACCCTTAAAGGTACTGCTCTGTTTCCCCATCCTTCTGAGTTCGAGGCACTTCCATTTAACTCCCAGGATCACTTCCAGAGCAGCTGGCAAAAAAGAATGGTTGAGGGGTGGCCTGTTTTTTGGAAGGTTCCTAGTGAAGATACAGACTACAGTTCTGTAGCAGTTGATAAAATGTTTGTTAGATTTGCTTCACTGTTTGTGAAAGTCTTGTCATTTGTCTTATTCCTATTTAAAAAGCCAAATTTTAAATGCTTGGAATTATTGTAAGAATTAGTGGCATTTGTCTGAGCCTTTGCAGGTAATGGGGAAGGGACATGGCTAGTGGCGTACCAATAAGGGGGGCATGCCTCCAAGGGTACTCTGCCCCCCCCAGAGGCACTTTCAGTTTTGCTGCTGGCATTTCTTGGGTTCAGCAGTTGGCTGCCAGGAGACCACCCCTTCCCCTGCACTCAGTGATCAGTCGCAGGGGGCAGGGCACAAATGAATTGGCCCCCGGGCGCTGGAGACCCACAGTATGCCACTGCACATGATGCTCGCTCGCTCGCTCTCTTTTTTTTTTTTTTTTTTTTTTAAATCTTACTGAGACTTTCAAATGTTGCCACACTAGATTCTGTGCTTTAGCACTTGCCAACTGATGAGGCAATTCAATAGCATGGGAGAGGCTGACAAAAAAAAAATCATGTGAGAATTTGGTAGTCACATGCATTACGCTGGCAAATCTGTTGAAAGTGATGATGACTTGGAGATGCCCAGTTCTACTTGATACTTTCTAGTTTAGACATGCCACACTTCTGACAATCAGGGCCCGTACAAGTTTCTTGGGCTGGGCATCCAAAATTGCAAGTCACTCAAAAACAAACCAACCAAAAAAGCACCAACCCAGGCCACCATGTATGTAGCATGAATGCATATTTCTCATGGGCAAAGCAAAGATGGTTGCAAAGCCAGCGGGTTGATGCCCATCATAATTACTGGTACTGGAACAAAATGGGCAGCACTTAATCCTTTTCTTGATTTCAGGGAGAATGGGATTTACAAGTAGGATGGAAGGAATTTGTATTTCTAGCCAGTGTGGCTAAGAGGGGTACCATGAACATTTTGGAACAGAATGCAGACAGATATCCCTGGTGTAGAAATGTGATACTACAGCTCTTACTTATGAGCATCCTAGAAAGTTAATGAATTCTTGGTATCATGCACAGTCAACAAGCCTTACAAACCGCATGCGTTCAGCTTCAATCCACCAACATCCGTTGGTGATTTGAATAAAACTTTGAATAGAAATTTGAGTACTTCACGGAAGCCTTATGTCTCCACAGGTGTGAGGGAAAGGAGAAGTTGGTTTACTTAAGCAATTAATATTCACGACCTCTTTTCATTACAGCTCTTGGGGAGGGCAAGGACAACTTCATCCAGTGTCCCATGGAAGCTCTCAATTGGGAAGAGAGGAAATGTCTCATTCTGGAGGAAATCCTTGCCTACAAACCAGATATCTTGTGCCTGCAGGAAGTGGACCACTACTTTGACACTTTCCAGCCACTCCTCAGCCGATTGGGGTACCAGTCTACTTTCTTCCCAAAACCCTGGTCCCCATGCTTAGATGTTGAACATAACAATGGCCCAGATGGCTGCGCCTTGTTTTTCCTGAAAGACCGTTTTGAACTAATCAACAGTGTTAATATTCGGCTAACTGCAATGAAGCTAAAAACCAACCAAGTGGCCATAGCTCAAACGCTAAAATGTAACGAAACTGAGAAGCTGTTCTGTATTGCTGTCACTCACTTGAAAGCTCGAACTGGTTGGGAGAGATTTCGATCTGCACAAGGCTGTGATCTTCTTCAGAACCTCAAAAATATTACCCAAGGAGCAGAGATCCCTTTAATCATCTGTGGAGATTTCAATGCTGAGCCCACTGAGGAAGTGTACAAGGAGTTCTCCAACTCCAGCCTCAATCTGAACAGCGCTTACAAACTCCTCAGTGCCGATGGGCAGTCCGAACCGCCTTACACTACATGGAAGATCCGGCCCTCTGGAGAGTGCAGGCACACACTGGATTATATCTGGTATTCCCAGCATGCCTTGAATGTGAACTCAGCCCTTAGCTTGTTGACTGAAGAACAAATTGGACCCAACAGGCTGCCATCATTCAATTACCCTTCAGACCACCTGTCTTTGGTGTGTGACTTCAGCTTTAATCAAGAGCCTGACAGGCTTTTATAATTGGCTTGAACTCAATACCGCATTGCAGTGTCTTAACTCACCATTTTATTAAAATTGTTTATGCATTTAGAAATTATTTAAGGACTGAGAAATATTGATGATTTACTGTATCTTTCAAGTGTGTACTTGGAAGTTAACTTTTGCCATTAAGACCTTTTTTTTTTATAATTTAAAGCCTCCAAGGGAGGAAAAAGGAGTTGACTGCCAGTTTTTTAGTTGTGGAGATCTTGTTTCTACTGTCTTCTGAGTTGAATAATTGGAGGGGAAAACTGAGCTCATCTTCTTTTCAGTACATTTTAGGTCTGAGGATTTATTGATCCTGTAATGAATGTGCAGGTCTCTAGTACTTTAAGAATTTAGATTGTGTGTGTGAGTGTACATAAAACCACTTGCCTGGATAGTACGCTGTTTATTTAATGTTAAGCTTGCGTGTGTACCAAATGTATAGTCATGCCTTTCCAGTGAGAGATTTTGTTTTTTTAACTTTTCATATTGCAATGTAAAGCCTAAGTGTTGGAAACTTACTACATTTCAGATAGCCCTATAATATTTCTTAAATCTTTTAGATGAAGAAATGATTTTTTTAAAGAATGGGAACCATGTCCCCAAAGCCAGGGTTATGACATGTCCTGTTTCAGTAAGAGTAGCTCAAGTATAGAGGTAACTAGTGTAGTGGTCTTTTAATTTTTCCACACATGGGCTACTGGTGCATCCCGAGAGAGAGCGTGGTCTCCCACGGCTAATCACCAAGCACAGAACCACCAGCAGCAAAACCAGAAATGCAATTCTGCCAGCAATTCCGGTTTTGTGGCTGGTGCTTCCCGGGGGTCTACATGCGCCCTCTACACATCACCAGTGTTTCCAGATAAACTCTGTGTCAGTCCTCACATGGCCTGTGGGGTACATATAGAGTAACTGGCATTTTGTACCTCCTTCCCTTTGGAGGACACCTTTTTCAAGGAGTACTTTGTGTGTCAGCTTTAAGTTTTACACTTCTGACCTGTTTAAAATTACAGTTATTTATTTTAAAAGCTTTACTATTTATAAAAGTCTGATTTATCTGTGTTAAAAGGATTCTCTTGATGTAGCATTGTCTAGAAAATTGATGCTGGGATTTTCTTTAAAGAAAAAAAAAAAAAAAAGACACTTAATTTATTGAGGGGTTAGTGGACCTGCACTTGACTTGATGTCCAAGGACAACAAGACTTGTTAGAAGCCTTACATCCCCATTTTTTGGGGAAAGAGGAACTCTAGTAAGGTACTTAACTTACGGGTGGGCAAATATTAGTATAAACTCTTGTCAGCCTTGCAAATTGTACAGCACTCTTTTCCACTAAGTAGACCTCATACTTGTGAGATTATGACTACTATATTGAGCAGAAAGAGGGAAGCTGGGAATGGCAGTAAGAGCAGGGAATCCCGTTGAGTTGACTTTCAGAAAGAATACATATGCACAGAGGGCAAAAATACCAAGCGCAAGCAGTATTTTATTTAAAGTTATTAATCCATTATGAATTGTAAATGTTCCAGCTACATTCATAAATTGTCTCTTTTTTTAATAAAAGAAGAATACAATGTGGTATCGTACTGATCTGTTGGAGCTTGTAAACTGCTGTCAAGAAACTAACAGCATAAATGATGCCCTATGGCTAAAACTACCAGCATACTAGAAAATTCCTTGGTGGGGATGAAACAGAAAGGCAGTCACATTTCTCAAACAAAACTCGAGAGAAGTATCTGAATGTCCTGGTTTTCTCCTTCCCTGGTTATACCCCAAAATGCCATCTTAATTTTACAATAGTTTATGGCTGGATTATTGTAGGAACCTTAACAGATATGCTTACATCTCACATTATAGCTCCACAGGCTCTCTACCTTTTCCATTGCCCCAACCACAAAGTACCATGGGGCGCATCCACATGTGCTGGCACATATCGCGCCAAGTTTATTACTTCTGGGTGTTGCATTTATATATGCCCCTGGGACCACAGCACGTTGAGCCCAGTCAGAACAGCCCCGGCTGCCAG